>NW_005179250.1:221349-391810 GCF_000350225.1 Chondrus crispus
CCTACTTTATGTACAAAACGCAACTGTCTTCTCGTTAGATGACGATCATTTGCGTATGGCATCGCGGGCTGTTGTTGAACTTACCTACTTGCGACAACACAATAACCCTAAGAAGGGTTTGGGGCCTGTAGGTAACGCACTGTGCTCCGCTCTGAACCCTTTCTTTATTGCCTGTCATTTTACGCGCACGGGTGAGAAACTGTTGCATACTTGGGAGAGGCTTATCCAGATGGTGCAGGGGGCATCTACGACCGGAGCTTTACGCCCTATGCCGAACGCAATCTTCGCGGCCGATCGCGGCTACAATTCTAAAGAAACAATCTCGTTTCTGTCCGACAAACTAGGTGCAAGCCTGCTGGGTACCCATAAGAGGGATTTATGGTACCCGTTTGTATTTGGCGAAGGCCCAATTTCAAGAAGGCACCGAGGGATGGATGTGTCTGAGAGGGGCTGCCGTGCTGTGTACACGGCCCAACTGAAGGGCGGGGGGGCTCGCAGTTCCCAGGTTCGACGCGCGGAGGCCTGTGTTTATCGAGAGAGCTGCTCTGGGAGAATTGCTGCCCTGGTTCACAATAATGCATCCCTGTTCCCTTCCAGATGCTTCACTGTTGTGCTGCGTGACTCTTTTCGAACGAAAAGTTCTGTACAGAAGCTACAAGAGTCATTGGTAGCCTTCGACGAATACCAAAAATGCGGGGATCGGCCGACAAGGTCCGAATCGGTCCGATCGGGCACAGTTAATCATGGCAAAAACAAGGTTGAACAGCTTCTTAGCAGGTGCACCATGCTGACATATTATCAGTCGGAGGACCCGGTTTGGTTCCTCCTTCGTGCATTCCGCTTCACATCACGCACTGCCCATGGCTTTAAAGCCGCATTGGCTAGCGACTACGAGGCTTTATTGGGGGGGCTATCATGGCTGTTGCGGGAGAAAGTGCTAACTATTGGGGCACAGTCTTTGTCTGAAGACCATGTCATTGTTCGGGAATACCTCAGGCCGAAATGGGAGCAGGTTCTCAGAACCCTAGGAATGGCATTAGGATGCATGCCCCGCCCATCTTCCCGTGCCTCTCTTGCAGACCGCATTTCAAATAGCTCTGCAAGCAGAATTTCTGCAACTACAAAACCTGAGTTGCTTAACTTTCTATCTGTGTTTGGGCGTGTAGTGGATAGTCGTGCTAACAAGCCCGAAGTTGTGGCCGCTGTAATGCAGCTCAAGGCAGATATACTGTCTAGGTCTGTGTCTACGGACGGTGGGAATGAAGCCGACCATACAACTGATGATGAGATGGCTGAGCAGGCAGCAAAAAGAATATGCATTTTGTTTCGAGAAGATTCATTAACATCATGGGTCATGAAGCCCCTAGTGCCAACCGCTGGCATGAAGGAAGGCACTCGCAACGAATTGGAGATTATCCGAGCAATTCCTAACTTCTTCGCGGGGCACTTGGGTGCGTACAAGAGGGGACTGTGTTCGTCTACATATAGTTGGGATCACTACCACAGTTTAACTGTGAACTACATTCGGACAACCGGACTTCTAGAAAGCCAGAGCTGCTCTATGGTCGCTGACAGCCCGGATGCTGTCATGGCAGCTACTGATGGGGACAATTTAACTACGGTCTATGCAGTCGAAATTAAGACCATGACCGCGGTGCGGACAATAGAAGGGGCTGTAGTACTTAGAGAGAAGTATGGTGCTATTATATCGCTGGAGAATGTTGGCACAGATGACAAAAGCTCTGAACTGTTCAGAGAACTTGTGCCATCTACACAGTACAGAGCACAGGTGCTACATCACTGTGCTACGCTAGGAATGAACCATGTGGCATTTGTTGTCGGCACTGGAGGGTCCATGGTTGAAGGTAATATCATTTACACATGTCTAGTTGAGTTTTCTGAGTCCCTGCGACACAGCTATACATACTGTCTGGACTGTGTTAGAGTCTCAGTTTTTTCTTGGGTGGGATTGGATGCGTCACTCGTGCCAAAAGAATACGACGAACTGTTGAAAGATAGTCATGCGTCTGATCTATACAGCTTTGTGTCGTATTATAATCTAAGCAAGGCCATCAGAAAGGAAGTTTTGAAACAGGGATCCCCGATACCGCCCTGCAGGATGATCAGGTTGACCCCAGCTGTATTCTGGAACAACTTAAAGGGAGGCGTAGATGTTATCTCCAGGTATTTGAAGACGTTGGCCAGAACGAATATAAGTGAGAACCCTGTAATATCTATTATTGCACGGCTGCTAAGTATGCAAATCTGCAATGCAGCTGTGATATATAGACTCTCTCTTGCAAGGCAGAGAAATATTCTCCCGCCTTCTGTCAATGAACAATATGGAACTGAAGGATACGCCTCGCTACGACACAAAGTTACAAGGTGTGACACTTTCGGATCCTTCGCGAGACGACTCGCTCAAGAATGGGCAGAAAAAATAGGATCCACCCGCTCTGAGGACAATGAGAACGGTTTTAATGAATATGTCACCAAACTCACTCCTTTTTTTAAAAGAAAGGCTTCAGAGCAGTACAACCTTGGAATTCACAAGGCAAGAAGACTTAACAAAAACTTGCGTCACGAAAAGGTGCATGGGACACCGACTTACTGCGTTCTATGCAGCTGGGTGAAGCGCGGAACTAAGGACGGAAAACCTAAAACGAAAAGAAAGGGCTCCCGTCAAGTCCAGTGGTGCTGTACGTGTAGGCAAGCGATATGTAGTAGCTGCTGGATAGAGTGGCATTCGCGCCCCACGCTGAAGCGTCACATTCCCACAGCGGCTGATGAAAGGGAATTCGACTCTGCGCCAAGAACGCCAAGAAGACGTGCAAACCCATCTAGTTCACGCTGAAGCGAATAACCACCCCAACTCTCTGTTTCTGACCCCGTAGACTGACTCGTAAACAAGGCTGCTTGGTAGACGTTGTGCACTTAATGTGATGTTTGAGATTAGAATAGTGCATTTTTGAGACGTCGCATTCCAGGAAAGTGAGAGTCTCACAAATCGTCAACAACATTTACACAACAATCAACAAAAATGCTCTTCGAAAAGTTGACGTCTCACAATTTATGTGTGAATCTCATACACTGTGAGACTTTCGAGACTTTTTGTGTGAGTTTTGAGATGTTTGGGACCGTATCAAACCCCGGTCCACAATTCATTTTTTGAGCAGACACCACGCCGGAAGTACTCGCCAGTTCAGAACGAGACCTATATCTACTTGACCGGAACACTGTTTTGTGTTGAACGGCACTACTTCGGGCTGACTGCGCCTTCTACAACGGAAGAAAGTTCAAAAAAACCCGACCGGGGCACAAAATTACCGTCACAAAAAAGGAGCACAGGGATAAAATTAGCTTAAAGAAAAATGCCTACTGCAAGCTTACGTTCTCTAGAAATAAAACTTTTGTCCTCACGTGAGGACAAAAATTATTTTATTGGGAGATTTCATACTTTTCAAAAGTTTGCGTACTGATAAAGCCAAATGGCACGAATTCCCCCACTAATCGTAAAATTTCCCATTATTATTATGTCAACAGTATTATGTTTTGCGCAGCCTTTCTTTGTCTCACCTGGCTGATGTCCCGTCACCAAAATCACAACCAATAAACTACGAATACCTTCAGTGCTGTACGGGAAGTGTACTCCTCAGACTATTCAGTACAATACTTACAGCCAGAAAAGAATTCAGTACTGTACATCATACGCAAAATACGTACAGTATCGTGGTCCCCACGGAGTTGATCGCTTGGTTGCTCATTACAGTGAACCCTCGATATCTGAGTATGGATGGTTGCTTCCTTCGGCATTCAATTAAAGTGCATATTCAGTTTCCAAGGATGTTTCATATACAGCCCAAATATGTAACAATCCCATAAGTTTTAACCAAAATATTGAGTAATGCGGGTCTGCTTGGCTTGGTTGCGCGTTCGAGGTGTGTCCATTTTCGATTGCCCAGGAAAACTGGAAATTGAACCACATTTATAATGAATAAAGTTATCATAGCTCCGTTTTGTCTCATAAAATGCTCTTGTATGAGGCCTGTTATGATTAAGATGTGCTTGTGGTATTCAGTTAGGCCGTATTCATGAATACCTCATATGTGACCTGCAATCAACGCTCCGGAGCTCGTTCCGAGCAATGACATGCACATATCGCGGATATTCACATAACAAGGATTCAGATAGCGAGGGTTCACTGTATATCTGCTACACTACACAAGGTCTCATGCAAGGCCACCGTTCATGAGCATTGTTTTGCAACTGAGAGCAAGGATCCAGGAAGACGCCAACCAACTATGTGCCTTGCAATATGATCTCAACACTGCCGAATGGTATCTTGAAACAACAACTTCTGCAAAACAGAGCAAACTCCACTGTGAATAATCAACAATGCCACTGCTGTTTTTTTTTGCCTGCAATGAGGCGGGCCTTACTCTTGCCAGGATAGTGCCGCTATAACAGCACATGGTGACTACAAAACTGAACCTTACGCAAATCGGTAGATGCGAAAGTAGTGTGCCATCCTTACCATCTAATCTGCCTTTTGTCACGTCTGCTCACCCCAGCAATCATTCACGAATGGTACAGTCTTCTGGAAGGCCCAAAACTTTCAAATTCATGTATCCTGTCCAGTTTTTTCGAATCACTGAACGACAACGTTTGGCAAACACACGTACTGCACACGAGAGCGCACGAGAGTCGAAAACCAGTCCTGCTTCCTGGATCCATCTCTAATCCCCTCCGACACCTCTGCCTTTTCGGAAAATCTACGACCTCTCCGCGTTACGTCCTCGACTGCCTCGGTATCGGAAAGAAGAAAAAAAGAGCGCTTTCGCACCACGACGGTCGAGCTATATCACCTCAAAAACAATCTAATCCCCAGCGCATAGCGCTGGCTCTGCTGCGTTTTACGCAATTTTTTCTATTGACGTTAATGGCTTGCCCTCAGTACACATCTGGCTCCTCCCATGACCAATTCGAGCACTCCTGTTTATTTCCCTCTTTGTACACCGACAGGTGTGGCCCTCTTCGAGATATTCCAATCACTCTCCTCGCTGCATCACTAGATTTCATCTTGGACGCCTTTTCCGTACATACAAGCTGAAGAATTTGTGGTACGGAACAAAACGTTTTGTATCCCCTCCGTCCTTTCAAAACCACCACGCATATCCATGACACAAGGACGAGGACAACCAGAAGCAATGTAGTTGCTGCAAGAACAGCGAGTGCCGGTGTTGCTAAGTTAAGATCCACTTCGCTAATATTTTGCCCTCCTTCCTCTCGAAAGTAGAGCGTCTCATTTTCCAATATATCACTCATGGCCATGTTTGCCAGATTCGATACGCCACCTTGGAATCCCACTGTACTGAGAAATGCGACATTCGAAACAGCTTTCTTCCGTTGCTCCTCGTTGTCCAAAGGATTAACTTGCACAACCAGGCCCGTGCTTTGACCCTTGTTAATGTCTGGTACGAGGACGATGTAATCGGCAATCGTTTCGTTCTTTTCGACCTGGCCCCACCCCGCGCATGCCGTGACATCCGTGTGAAAACAATAGAGGTGTTTCACCTCTGGTTCGCATTCGTCTGCGACAAAATTCGTTTCGCGGACGTCATTCATGTCGCCATTCCCCTCAAAAGGATTGTCGATATAAGAAAATCGGCAAAGGACAGGAGAAGAGAGAACAGCCATCTCGTATTCTCGAAATATCATTGGCTTCCGAAAGTTTTCTTCATTGACACATATACCGTCCGGCAAAGCTGAGCCAAGTTCTTGTTTTTCTGCGTCCAAGGTCAATTCCTTGTACACACATGAGTACATTTTCGTGTGAGTGTAGTTGCTCTTCATGCATCTAGACGAAACTGCCATGGCATACAAGCGCTTACTGATCATTCGTTCACAGGTAGCCCCGCTGCACTTTAGCTTAAAATCGTTTGAAAAGTCGATCTCTAAGGGCGTGTTGGTGAAAGTGACGACAGCCGCATATTTCTGGGGCTTGAAAGCAGTGACGGTTCTTCCGTTGATGCAAAAGCCAATGACGACGACAGAGGCAGTGGAGACCATGATTAGGATGGAAAACAAGCGAGCGAGATTGATAGGACCGGTGGGTCCGCCGGTGAGTGCTCCGATCTTGGAGGCTCCCGGAAGAATGGGCTGACGTCTATCGTACAAAATAAAGAGATTTGCATACTTGCAGAGTGTTTGACATTGCCACTTGATGATACCAAGTAAGAGGATGTCGAAGACTAAGGCAGCGATGCCGGAAGCCCAGTTGGAATCGATGTTAATGCGCCAAACATTCGAAGTCGGATCAGACATTGAAGGGCAACGGTGCGGTTGACGATTTGTTCACTCTCTGGAAGAAGGTGCAGGATGAGCGGTCTCACACATGGACGAGAAGACCGCCAAACAGAAATGTTCATGCTTTTCGGCACGAACACTCAGTACTACCAGATTGTAGACTGTCGAAGTTTTGTACACGGCAATAGGACAGATACCGCTCACGCGGTGCGGAGTGGGCCGTGGAGCCAGAAGAAAAAACGGAATCGTGACTACACGAGCTCCAAACACTGTCTTCGCGTCGTTTAGGAAACGAAGCGGAAAGCCAATACGTGGCTGACCACTCCGAGGTCTTCTAAATGAGGTCCTTTCATGATCACGAGGTGCGGCGCCTCTGTCGTGGATTGGTCGCTATTCATGGCAAGCGGAAGAGGAGCTGATGAGTGCCGGAGAGCATTGTTGCACGGCGTGTGTTCTCGCGTTATGGAAGGCGCCAGGCGGAGATTGGATGGTCGGACAACGGGAAGAGTGGTGTTGGCTGAAAGAGCGGTGAGCTTGCAGCATTGTACAGTAATAATAATGAGGCGCAATGGACAGGAAACGATGCAAGGCAGTGAGGAATGTGGTGATTCCTTCATATGACTCCCAGTCATTCCTCTCTCATGTCGTTGGCCAACGGCACCTCCCCTTTTGCTTAGTGTTTATCACAAGGAAAGATTATTACTCATGATCGTTTTGATCAAGTGGTGTGTAGTTCCGTGTCATACTGTAGACGAACCAGTGCCTCGTAGCGTTGAGTACTTTTTGATGGAGCCAGGAAAAGACCTGCATGAAGCTCTTTGAAAGAGCTCTACAGTACTTCGTTGTCGCAAAAGAATGGAGAAGACACGTGAGAGCCTGGGAAGCATCTGCGTGTTGGTCCAATATGCAGCACATGTGTGGGGATGGATGCGCATGAGGGGGTAGGTTTAAGCTTCTATTGTTGCCACTTTCCTGGATCAGTTGTGGCGACTCAAGAAATGAACAACACATACTTTGGAATGCAGTACAGAGTAAAGTCTCGATAAGCTGTGTACATGATAGGATGAACTGTCCCGGTGTAGTGAACCGAAAGGTTGTGAGGGAGGCGCCACCCCGCTTTTTGGCTCAGAAACGACGGTTTCGTATTTCTAAGGTGAACCAGACTCGTTAGAATGAATTACGCGATATAATGAACATAACAAGCATGAACAAACCAAGAGTTCACTTTGTCGGGGCCTAAATGTGTTGACTTACTACAACCGAAGGCGTTCGTTCCTTGTCTTTCCACTCCTTTTACTCACTCAACTCAAGACTTTCTGCTCCTTAAGTAAACGGGTGCTGGCCTTCTAACTCACTGTAGTACCCTACTGAGGAGCCCTCTTACTGTAAACTATGCGATACTAACACGTAACGTAACATCCTTGAGTTCAGTCCGGACCGGATCGTCGCATTACTGACTCACCATCCTGCGGACATGTAAGCAGTCGTATACCCGAATGAGGTGTATAAAAAACACGAAACCAATTTGAGGATCTGGCTGACTTTTCCATGAATCCCTTCCTTGGCAGTTTATCTTCAAATTTCTGAAACTCCTATCATATCCCTGAGCTCCTTGAATCGAGTAGTGTTAAACGCCTTAGTCATTATGTCTGCAATCATCTTCTGCGTCGGGCAGTACTGTATCTTTATCATTTTCTTCTCCACCAACTCTCGGATGAAATGAAACTTTATCTCCACGTGCTTGGTGCGTTTGGTACGCGAAGCCCAGTTGATCGCCCCAGTGTTGTCCTCGAAGACAGTAGTTGGCTGAGTGAAATTGATTCCAAGTTCTGAAAGCAGTTGACGTACCCAGCGAACCTCTTTCCCGCACTGACTCATAGCGATATATTCTGCCTCACAGCTTGACATTGCCGTCGATGTCTGTTTCTTGCTACCCCAGGACACAGCCACATCGTTCATCATAATCACAAACCGGCTAGTAGACTTTCTGTCTACAACTCCGGCCCAGTCTGCATCAGAGTACCCGACCAGCCGCGGTACAGTCGCTTCACCCTTCTTGAAATCCAGACTGAGGCTTACAGTACCTTTTAGATACCTCATAACCCGCTTCACAGACTTCCAGTCGCTGAAGGTTGGGGTCGAAGATTTACGAGAGAGAACCCCAACTGCCTGTGCAATGTCCGGTCTTGTCCTGGTTGAGAGGTACAGTAGTGATCCAACGGCTTCTTTGAAAGGAACGTCCAGACATAGCTCATCATCATCGCACTGCGCTGTGCTTGGGGTCATAGGGGTACTGATCGGCTTGCAGTCTCCCATCTCGAAGCGTTCGAGCAACTCCCTCGTGAACCTTTCCTGACTGAGCTCTAAGCGACCACTGACTTTTCTGAACTCTACCCCCAAAAATTGGTTTACTTCACCGAGGTCTTTCATGTCGAAAATGCCCATCAGGTTTCCCTTGGCTTCCTTGATTGCTTGCATACAGGTTGACATCAACAAAATGTCATCCACATATATGACCATCCAAAGAACCGCACTGGACTTATCCTCCCTGACATAGACACAATCATCGCTCTGAAGCTGCTTGAAACCAATTAGCTTCACCTCACTGTCCCATTTGATATTCCAAATTTTCGGCGCTTTCCTAAGTCCATAGATGGCCTTGCGTAGCTTGAGTGCCTGTCCTTCATTTAGTCCCAGATTTATGCCTGCTGGGGGAAGCATAAACACGTCTTCTGATTCCTCCATCGAGCCGTGCAAGAATGCTGTCTTAACATCCATTTGATGGATGTGAGCACCTCTAGATACCATTTCACTCAATAAAATCCGAACAGTGCTGAAGTCTACAACTGGGGCGTACACGTTGCCATCTGTGCGCTGCTGAAACCCCTTTGCAACAAGCCGTGCCTTGAACCGAGCAATCTTACCACTAGGATTGCGCTTTACATCTAGTATCAGCTTTGAATCGATGGGTTTCTTTCCACGTGGCAAACTCTGTACTTCCCAAGTACCTTTTTCCTTCAATGATTGGAATTCTGACTGAATTGCCTTCTGCCACTGCTCCGCATTTGGTCCGCTCAATGCTGCACCGACACTTTGCACTTCATCCTCAGTGACTGTCACTTTAGAAGTAAATCCGTATCGCTTCGGGGGTCCCCGATCTCGCGCTGGGTATCTTGTGGCATTTACTGGCCCCTGTCCTTCTGTTCCTGACCCTTCCTGGGCATTACCACCATCTCCAGTTGGAGGGTGATAGGTCATACCTTGAATGGGTAGTAGCGGCACTCTCTCTTCTGCTAGGTGCTGTTCTCCTTCCTGAGGATCAGCAGCGTCGCGCTCTTGAGTGCCCTTCTCTCCATCGGCTGACAGGACTTCGCTGCATTCTTCCGTTTCTGGCTTGGTGTGCTTACCTTCAACATTAGTTCCATACTGGTCTGAAATCCACCTGCCCAACTCAGCGATTCGCTTTCCGCCACCCCACTCCCTAGCTGGGAAGACTGATTCATCGAACTTCACATGGCGAACATGCTGCACCCTTTTTCGCTCAATATCCCAAACACGGTAGTTATGATGCGGCAGACATCTTAGCAAGATTCCCTTCCTGCCCTTGGACCCGAGCTTCTTGGCCTTCGCGTCAAAGAACGAGACCAGGGAACCGAATGTGCGAAGGTTGTAGACTGTTGGCTTGTTCCCAGTCAATGCCTCCTTGGGTGTGCGTTCACCCTTCCTTGATGAGATGACAATATTGCGGAGGGAAGCAGCAGTCACTACAGCCTCACCCCAGAAACTAGGCAGCAATCCGGACTGTTCCAACATAGCCCTAACCATTCCGAGAACTGTCCGGTTCATCCTCTCCGCCACACCATTCTGTTGCGGAGTGTAAGGTGCAGTAGGTTCCCACTCGATTCCATTATTTTCCAAGTAAGTCGTAAGTGCCTGGTACTCGCCCCCATTGTCACTGTAAAGTAGCTTTATATCATGACCAAACCTTCGACGAAACCATTTCTCAAACTTCCTGAAGCACCCTGCCACTTCGTCTTTCTTCTTGATCACGTACAGCGAAACGAAGCGAGTTTTGGCATCAATGAAGGTAACAAAGTACCTTCCTCCGCCAATTGTTGGAACAGGGAATGGTCCACAGACATCTGAATACACAACCTCTCCTATGTTCTGTGGCATCACAGTACGAGGCTTCAAGCTACCTCGAGTTTGCTTCCCAGTCATACAAGGTTCGCAACCTGGTCCCTCAGTACCTGGCTTACGTGTCAAGTTGATACCCGACACGCATTGGTCAGTAGCCATCTTTCTGATGGCGTCCTTATGCACATGCCCGAACCTACTGTGCCATAAATCGAGAGTGTCCTCCCGGAGACGAGTCCTAGAGGCTGCAGCTGTGGCCAGATTCCCACTCCCGTTCGTTGTTATACTGTACAGTCCACTACGCTCCCGAGTTCTGAACACCAGTTTAGAGCCCTTGCCGATAGAGCATACCCCATCCTCGAATCTGCAGAAGAATCCCTTCCTGTCCAGTGTTGAACATGACAGAAGGTTGCAGTCAAGTTGTGGTACATACAGCACCTCGTCCAAAAATAGACCCTTCGGGCGGACCCTGTCCTTGTCATCATTTGGGACAAACATCCATCCCTTCCACGAAGCCTCGATCTTATCACCATCACCGAGGGTGACAATCTTTAAAGGGCCCTTCTCAAGGTTATTCAACAACCTGCGGTCGTTGACCATATGCTCACTGGCACCGGAGTCGATGATGAAGTAGTCGGATTGCTTCCGACCTTGCCTTGCCATGAGCGCAAATTCATCTGAACAGTCCTCCTCCCGGTCACGGGAACGTTTTCCATGCTTCTCTTGTACACGTTGATTACCTGGATGGCGTCCCTTGCTCAGTTTGGCCTTGTATTTCAAGCATTCCTTCTTGATGTGACCGCGCTTCCCACAGTAGAAACATTTTAGACTGGCTTTAGTTGCAAGCGCCTTTACTGGCTTTACAGTAGCCGAATGACCTTCATCCCCGCGAAACACCTGCCTGGACTCATACTCCTGCAGTAGTCTTGACGTAACCTTGTCCCAAGTAAGTTGGGCGTCACCTAGTGTCTGTAGCGCAGACACTACAGGCCCATAAGGAGAGTCCTCCTTGTTACCGAAGCTGGCCAAAAGAATTGCGACTTGCATCGAAACAGGAACCTCACTCTCCATAGCCGACAAACGGCTGAAGAGCGCTTCCATCTCATCGATGTACTCAGACATAGACTTGGTCTCCTTGTAGCTCATGTAGTGCAATTCCGTCTGGAGTTGAACTCTAGTGGCCGCACTCTTCGTAGCATAACGCTCGTTGAGTTTAGCATACATCCTAGCAGGATCCTTCTTCTCCCCGACAACTGACCTCAAAGGTTTGTCACCTAACCCTTGAACAATTAAACTTCTCGCCTTGGCCATCTTGAGTTTCAGTTCTGCAGTCAGCTCTCCAGACGGTATCTCTCTTGAGGTATCCCTGAGCACTAAATCCAAAAGCTCCCTGGATTCCAGAAGTGCCTCAAGCCTCATTGACCATAGTGCGTAGTCTTCACCACGCTGTGCATTGAACTTGACGATACGCTTGACTTCTTCGTCCATGATGATCGGAATGTTGACGGTTGATTGAATTCTGAACGCCCCTTGCGATGCTACCAACTGTTGACTTACTACAACAGAAGGCGTTCGTTCCTTGTCTTTCCACTCCTTTTACTCACTCAACTCAAGACTTTCTGCTCCTTAAGTAGACGGGTGCTGGCCTTCTAACTCACTGTAGTACCCTACTGAGGAGCCCTCTTACTATAAACTATGTGATACTAACACGTAACGTAACATCCTTGAGTTCAGTCCGGACCGGACCGTCGCATTACTGACTCACCATCCTGCGGACATGTAAGCAGCCGTATACCCGAATGAGGTGTATAAAAAACACGAAACCAATTTGAGGATCTGGCTGACATTTCCATGAATCCCTTCCTTGGCAGTTTATCTTCAAATTTCTGAAACTCCTATCATATCCCTCAGCTCCTTGAATCGAGTAGTGTTAAACGCCTTAGTCATTATGTCCGCAATCATCTTCTGCGTCGGGCAGTACTGTATCTTTATCATTTTCTTCTCCACCAACTCCCGGATGAAATGAAACTTTATCTCCACGTGCTTGGTGCGTTTGGTACGCGAAGCCCAGTTGATCGCCCCAGTGTTGTCCTCGAAGACAGTAGTTGGCTGAGTGAAATTGATTCCAAGTTCTGAAAGCAGTTGACGTACCCAGTGAACCTCTTTCCCGCACTGACTCAGCGATATATTCTGCCTCACAGCTTGACATTGCCGTCGATGTCTGTTTCTTGCTACCCCAGGACACAGCCACATCGTTCATCATAATCACAAACCCGCTAGTAGACTTTCTGTCTACAACATCTCCGGCCCAGTCTGCATCAGAGTACCCTACCAGCCGCGGTACAGTCGCTTCACCCCTCTTGAAATCCAGACTGAGGCTCACAGTACCTTTTAGATACCTCATAACCGGCTTCACAGACTTCCAGTCGCTGAAGGTTGGGTTCGAAGATTTACGAGAGAGAACCCCAACTGCCTGTGCAATGTCCGGTCTTGTCCTGGTTGAGAGGTACAGTAGTGATCCAACGGCTTCTTTGAAAGGAACGTCCAGACATAGCTCATCATCATCGCACTGCGCTGTGCTTGGGGTCATAGGGGTACTGATTGGCTTGCAGTCTCCCATCTCGAAGCGTTCGAGCAACTCCCTGGTGAACCTTTCCTGACTGAGCTCTAAGCCACCACTGACCTTTCTGAACTCCACCCCCAAAAATTGGTTTACTTCACCGAGGTCTTTCATGTCGAAAATGCCCATCAGGTTTCCCTTGGCTTCCTTGATTGCTTGCATACAGGTTGACATCAACAAAATGTCATCCACATATATGACCATCCAAAGAACCGCACTGGACTTATCCTCCCCGACATAGACACAATCATCGCTCTGAAGCTGCTTGAAACCAATTAGCTTCACCTCACTGTCCCATTTGAGATTCCAAATTTTCGGCGCTTTCTTAAGTCCATAGATGGCCTTGCGTAGCTTGAGTGCCTGTCCCTCATTTAGTCCCAGATTTATGCCTGCTGGGGGAAGCATAAACACGTCTTCTGATTCCTCCATCGAGCCGTGCAAGAATGCTGTCTTAACATCCATTTGATGGATGTGAGCACCTCTAGATACCATTTCACTCAATAAAATCCGAACAGTGCTGAAGTCTACAACTGGGGCGTACACGTTGCCATCTGTGCGCTGCTGAAACCCCTTTGCAACAAGCCGTGCCTTGAACCGAGCAATCTCCCCACTAGGATTGCGCTTTACATCTAGTATCAGCTTTGAATCGATGGGTTTCTTTCCACGTGGCAAACTCTGTACTTCCCAAGTACCGTTTTCCTTCAATGATTGGAATTCTGACTGAATCGCCTTCTGCCACTGCTCCGCATTTGGTCCGCTCAATGCTGCACCGACACTTTGCACTTCATCCTCAGTGACTGTCACTTTAGAAGTAAATCCGTATCGCTTCGGGGGTCCCCGATCTCGCGCTGGGTATCTTGTGGCATTTACTGGCCCCTGTCCTTCTGTTCCTGACCCTTCCTGGGCATTACCACCATCTCCCGTTGGAGGGTGATAGGTCAGACCTTGAATGGGTAGTAGCGGCACTCCCTCTTCTGCTGGGTGCTGTTCTCCTTCCTGAGGATCAGCAGCGTGGCGCTCTTGAGTGCCCTTCTCTCCATCGGCTGACAGGACTTCGCTGCATCCTTCTGTTTCTGGCTTGGTGTGCTTACCTTCAACATCAGTTCCATACTGCTCTGAAATCCACCTGCCCAACTCAGCGATTCGCCTTCCGCCACCCCACTCCCTAGCTGGGAAGACTGATTCATCGAACTTCACATGGCGAACATGCTGCACCCTTTTTCGCTCAATATCCCAAACACGGTAGTTATGATGCGGCAGACATCTTAGCAAGATTCCCTTCCTGCCCTTGGACCCGAGCTTCTTGGCCTTCGCGTCAAAGAACCAGACCAGGGAACCGAATGTGCGAAGGTTGTATACTGTTGGCTTGTTCCCAGTCAATGCCTCCTTGGGTGTGCGTTCACCCTTCCTTGATGAGATGACAATATTGCGGAGGGAAGCAGCAGTCACTACAGCCTCACTCCAGAAACTAGGCGGCAATCCGGACTGTGCCAACATAGCCCTAACCATTCCGAGAACTGTCCGGTTCATCCTCTCCGCCACACCATTCTGTTGCGGAGTGTAAGGTGCAGTAGGTTCCCACTCGATTTCATTATCTTCCAAGTAAGTCGTAAGTGCCTGGTACTCGCCCCCATTGTCACTGTAAAGTAGCTTTACATCATGACCAAACCTTCGACGAAACCATTTCTCAAACTTCCTGAAGCACCCTGCCACTTCGTCTTTCTTCTTGATCACGTACAGCGAAACGAAGCGAGTTTTGGCATCAATGAAGGTAACAAAGTACCTTCCTCCGCCAATTTTTGGAACAGGGAATGGTCCACAGACATCTGAATACACAACCTCTCCTATGTTCTGTGGCATCACGGTACGAGGCTTCAAGCTACCTCGAGTTTGCTTCCCTGTCATACAAGGTTCGCAACCTGGTCCCTCAGTACCTGGCTTACGTGTCAAGTTGATACCCGACACGCATTGGTCAGTACCCATCTTTCTGATGGCGTCCTTATGCACATGCCCGAACTTACTGTGCCATAAATCGAGAGTGTCCTCCCGGAGACGAGTCCTAGAGGCTGCAGCTGTGGCCAGATTCCCACTCCCGTTCGTTGTTATACTGTACAGTCCACTACGCTCCCGAGTTCTGAACACCAGTTTAGAGCCCTTGCCGATAGATCATACCCCATCCTCGAATCTGCAGAAGAATCCCTTCCTGTCCAGTGTTGAACATGACAGAAGGTTGCAGTCAAGTTGTGGTACATACAGCACCTCGTCCAAAAATAGACCCTTCGGGCGGACCCTGTCCTTGTCATCATTTGGGACAAACATCCATCCCTTCCACGAAGCCTCGATCTTATCACCATCACCGAGGGTGACAATCTTTAAAGGGCCCTTCTCAAGGTTATTCAATAACCTGCGGTCGTTGACCATGTGCTCACTGGCACCGGAGTCGATGATGAAGTAGTCGGATTGCTTCCGACCTTGCCTTGCCATGAGCGCAAATTCATCTGAACAGTCCTCCTCCCGGTCACGGGAACCTTTTCCATGCTTCTCTTGTACACGTTGATTACCTGGATGGCGTCCCTTGCTCAGTTTGGCCTTGTATTTCAAGCATTCCTTCTTGATGTGACCGCGCTTCCCACAGTAGAAACATTTTAGACTGGCTTTAGTTGCAAGCGCCTTTACTGGCTTTACAGTAGCCGAATGACCTTCATCCCCGCGAAACACCTGCCTGGACTCACACTCCTGCAGTAGTCTTGACGTAACCTTGTCCCAAGTAAGTTCGGCGTCACCTAGTGTCTGTAGCGCAGACACTACAGGCCCATAAGGAGAGTCCTCCATGTTACCGAAGCTGGCCAAAAGAATTGCGACTTGCATCGAAGCAGGAACCTCACTCTCCATAGCCGACATACGGTTGAAGAGCGCTTCCATCTCATCGATGTACTCAGACATAGACTTGGTCTCCTTGTAGCGCATGTAGTGCAATTCCGTCTGGAGTTGAACTCTAGTGGCCGCACTCTTCGTAGCATAACGCTCGTTGAGTTTAGCATACATCCTAGCAGGATCTTTCTTCTCCCCGACAACTGACCGCAAAGGTTTGTCACCTAACCCTTGAACAATTAAACTTCTCGCCTTGGCCATCTTGAGTTTCAGTTCTGCAGTCAGCTCTCCAGACGGTATCTCTCTTGAGGTATCCCTGAGCACTACATCCAAAAGCTCCCTGGATTCCAGAAGTGCCTCAAGCCTCATTGACCATAGTGCGTAGTCTTCACCACGCTGTGAATTGAACCTGACGATACGCTTGACTTCTTCGTCCATGATGATCGGAAGGTTGATGGTTGATTGAATTCTGAACGCCCCTTGCGATGCTACCAACTGTTGACTTACTACAACAGAAGGCGTTCGGTCCTTGTCTTCCCACGCCCTTTTACTCACTCAACTCAAGACTTTCTGCTCCTTAAGTAGACGGGTACTGGCCTTCTAACTCACTGTAGTACCCTACTGAGGAGCCCTCTTACTGTAAACTATGTGATACTAACACGTAACGTAACATCCTTGAGCTCAGTCCGGACCGGACCGTCGCATTACTGACTCACCATCCTGCGGACATGTAAGCAGCCGTATACCCGAATGAGGTGTATAAAAAACACGAAACCAATTTGAGGATCTGGCTGACATTTCCATGACATCCTACACGGTTGACTCTATTACTGTCTGAGCATCCCTTTGGTAATCAAATCGACGAGCTGCGGTTATCAGGACTACTTAAAGCCTAGAGGAGACTCTCAAAGTAAATATCACGACCCAAGCTTCATCAGTCTTATCTTCAGACTTCGTCCAATTGCCATTTGTGGTAGCATCGCGAGAAAACTGGAGGACGAATTCAAAAAGCTTGTGAAGTTTCAAGCAAAGAGAGATGAAGATTTCGATCTCTGGTGCACTCGAGTGGAAGCCTATTTGGTTTCTCCTGGTTTGATGGACGTTGTGAGCGATGATTGCTCTAGCGTTACTGAGGAGAGGGAAACGGTTGTCAAGAAGATGGCAACCGCAAGAAGTATCATTTTCCAGGCACTTGGCGACAAGCCGCTTCGCACTGTAATGGCTGAGAAGACCAACCCGTTTGTCATGTGGAGGAAGCTGTGTGAGAGGTACGCCACAGCTACGGCGACCACGCGTGTTCAGCTCCAGACCAGGTTACATCAGATGAACTACAGTTCGGCAAAGTCAATGTCGGAGTACATTGATGGGATGGAAGGCATTTTTAATCGCTTAGAATCTATGGAATGTCCTGTACAGGAATCGATGAAAGTGAGAATTCTTCTGGCAAACTTCGGCGATAAGTCGACCTCGTCGTATGGTCCCGTCATCTCGGCGCTCGAGACGCTCTCCGATGATAAGCTGACATGGGATTCAGCAACAAGTCGCATGCTCCAGGAGAATGATTCGAAACAAAGTCACAGCGTGGAGCAAACTCGCTCTGGGGTTTCGAAGAGATTTGTCAGTGCTATGAAAGCTAAAGCAAATGTTGTATGCTACAATTGTGGTAAGAAAGGACACTTTGCGAGGGACTGCTATGCTAAGAAGGACCGAGAAGGCCAAAAGCCTTTCAATTACGCAAAAGTCTGTACCAAGCCGAAGGTGCAATTTGCCATGGCTGGCATTAACGGTGCCGATATGAAGACGATCATCGATTCAGGCGCTAGTTCACGTATGGTGGGAAGTAAATCACTTCTAAAGGCTCCTTTCACAAGCGTGAAGCGGAAGGTCGTTCTGGGTGACAGTCGGTCCGTGTTTTCGGAGACATCGGGTGGTACAGTAATCTCGTGTAGCGATGTCAGGGATGGTCCGCGATCCTTTGTGCTGAAAGATGTACTTCTTGTGCCCACCCTTGACACAAATCTGCTTTCTTGCGCAGAAATGGACAAGAAGGGACATGAAGTGACATTCAGAGCTGGAAAGTGCCACCTCAAGCCCGCTGGAGAACAAGAGTCGATAGTAATCGGGAAATTGCGCAGTGGTGTGTATGAGTTGAGGGGAAAGCTCGGCAGTCATGAGGAAAACCGAGCTGCAAGGATCCATAGAGATCCTCCCAGTGATGTTCTATGGCACAATCGCATGGGGCATGTAGGAAAGTCTACTGTTCATGCTATGATGAAGCACAGAAGCGTCAAGGACTCAGATTGGATGAATCTGAAGACAGGAGCTCGCGATGCGAGTGGTGTCTTGATGGAAAGCAAACGCACTCATCGCTAAAGGAACGAACTCAGAAAGCGACTGAAACTGGAGAAATCATACACTCAGATGTATGCGGACCTATGCCGGTAGCCAGCATCAGTAACAAGCGGTATTTCGTGACTTTTATTGACGCATGGTCGGGTTTCAAGATGGTATCTCTCATGGTCCGAAAGTCTGAAGTCCTACAAAAGTTGAAGGAGTTCGAAGCCATGTTTGAGAGAAGATTTGACGTTAGCATTAAGAACGTCTACTCTGACAACGGAGGAGAATACGAGGGCATGCTCCACTACTTTTCATTGAAGGGAATTGGTGTTCGAAGAGCTGCGCCATACACGCCCGAGCAGAACGGAGTAGCGGAGAGAACCAACCGCACAGTCATGGATATGGCTCGGTCTATGCTGAGCCATTCAGGACTTTCAGCTCAGTTTTGGGGTGAGGCTGTCACAACGGCAGCCGACATCTGTAATCACGTTGGAACACGCAAGTGTGGGATGAAGACACCTCTGGAACTTTTGACTGGAAAGAAACCCTATGTGGGACAATTTAGAACATTTGGATGTCAAGTGATGGTCCATATTCCCAAACAGTTGAGGAATAAATTGGGTAAGAGGAGCAGGGAGGCAGTTTTGCTACGTTGTCTGCCCCATTCTATTTTCCGCGTCTGGTACACGGATACGCAGACAGTACAGCATGTGCGACATGTAACTGTCAATGAAAATGTTTTCCCAGCGAGGTCTTTGGATGCTGAATGTGAAAATGATGTACAAAATATGCAGATGGAGGACGACGCTTACAACACAGATGTTGACGTACTAGAAAAGAACTGCCTTCCTCCAGAACAATACACCAGCTACCCCATTCTCTCTGACCTAACCCCCAAATTCCTAATTAGGACTCATCTCCCGTCTTCAGGGGTAGCATCTACCATTATCCGTTTCGGTCTCGCACAAGCCACCCTCCTAGTGGTGGTTGCTGCCGTTGTAGTCTACCGCTACTACGGACACCGCTTCCGCATCGGAACAATACCGGCCCGGAGGGACCCATACCACTACAGTCGAAGAGTGCCTGAAGAACTTTGGGTTCCCTCTGTGAACCCCACCCCATGGCTGGAACTCCACACGCTTCGTGCGTTTAACTCCTTCCTCCCGAGATCATGCATTCGCTTTTCGTGAATGTAGCCAAAGATATAGTCTCGATTTGGCTAAATGACTATGGGAAGTTTTCAGATATAGCATATCTTTCTCCTTCAGAAGTATACAAAAGCGTAGAATACACACATTTCGAATGTGGGGAGTGGCATTGCATCTTCAAATTGCCCACGTCCACGTGGTTTAAGCAAGAGAAAGCAATGGAAAGCTCACGAGTGGAAGTTGCTTGCCCTCTCTACAAGCTTGATCGCCCATCACGGCTGCATTACAGAAGCAGTTCCCCAAGGTTGGAATATTTTTGTGAAGTTGGTCCAGAGAGTTTGCGAATGGCATCTGGAACCGTTCCTGGTGGACAAGATAGATGTGCTGGCAAAAGCTTTTTACCAACAGTTTGCCGATCACTACCAAGCCCTCCTGCGTGATCGCATTCGTTTGTGCAAGTACACATATCTTCTGCTGCTACACTTAGGTGATAGAATCAGAAACTGCGGCCCGGTTTCTCTTCTTGGCCAGTGGTCAATGGAAAACGTGGTCGGAACATTGACTAGGAAATGCAAGGCGAGAACCCAGTTTGCCGAGGCTGTTCGAGAGAAAGTGAAGTACGAAGCTGCGGCTAGAATATACGGACTCCGAAACGGAATACAAAATTCCACACATGGAAGAAAACCAAGCAGGAGAGGGGACCAGTAAAGTCCACCTTCTCGCTATAAGTTCCTTGAAAGCCTTGGATAGATATTGCTTTTTGCATCCCTGCCAATCCTTTATCATCAAGAGGTTACAAGACAATGTCTACCTAAACCTTACCATTCTTTTTGTAAGGTATTACGAAGAAGCTTTGGGCATCTCAGCAGCGGACGCGTTGATAATTTTGAGTAACAATGATTGTGTTAGAGTGTGGGATCGGGTCTTAGATGAAAAGACACTTGCTCAAGCGCAGGTGATCTACCGGATTGGGAGCAGTGGCAGTAGTTTGAGTGACAAGAAACGAGAAGCATGCCCTTTTTCTGCGTCCTTCCAAAGAAAACGATCTGACTGTTTAAATGTTTTCTACGCAAAAGCAATCGCCTTCTCGGAGCATGTCATAGGAAACTCGATTCATATGGTCGTTCTGGCGCGATGGGTGTGCCGAGGACTCATCGAGGGAAGCAAGGACAATTTTACGAAAAAGCAACCAAAGGGACCAAGTCTTTGCTCAGTTTTCCAACGCTAGAATCTGTTAGTTGCATATCGCACCCGATCGGACTTGTTGAATCGGAGAGATCTCGAAGCAGTGGCAGAAGACCACACGAACCTACTCTGTCGACGACATGCGTGAACCCTTAGGGCTCTTGTAAAAGAGACCATGGCGTCAGGGCATACCTAAAATGGTACTGCAAGGTCTCCAGTAGCACATTCCCACTCTAAACCCTGATAACGTATGTTGCTAGCTAGCACAGATCAATTTGTAATAAAGCACATGCACTGTTTCCACCTGCACAATGATTTAGATTCCATCTCTGAGCCATGAAATTGCCAATAAAAGGCCAATTGTAGATGTGTCGCTACAATTTCGTCTGTGATTGGGGGTCATATCACTTCGGCCCAGGTAACCACTGCTACCGTGTCAAAAGAATGGGACGCACTTGGGGTATGCTGTAATAGAAACGGCATTACAGAAGTCCCAGGCCGAATGTTTCGAGTTGGGAGATCAAAGGTCGTGGCCTTTCTGTTAGTTTAGGTAGAATGGAGACACTGTCAGTCACCCTTTTACGCAATGCGATGGTCAGCGAACTACAGAGCGAATTGCGAGAGCTGGAGAGAGAGGAGGGGCCAGGACGAACATCAGTAAACAATTGTTGCAATTTGCATCTCTTGGCGGCGCTCTCCCGTGCGAGCAGCCGCATCACTCGTCTTCACTCGTCCCGAGCTCCGGAAGGAACGGCACAGGCTCCAATGCGCCTGGTGCCAGGGACATCAAAGCAAGGACAACTCAATTCACAGGAGTTTTCCGACATTCCGGAATCAAGGAAGACTTTTACATCATCCTTTGCAGAAGGCAGTGAAAAAACCCGCGCAAGCTGACTAGCAGGTATATCATGCCGCCAACACCGACCAACCTTGACCACCTGACTCACGTGCCCGAGGCCCCTTTTTCCGCGTCTCAGGGCCCTTTTCGTAACATTCGACTGAGCAACGCCCATCAAGAAGGCATCTTCAACCTTTTTAATGGGTACGCCATGCAGTCCCCGGTCGCACGAGGAGAAGACCTTATCGATCAAATTCGCGAAGATCTTGAGCCCCGTGAGCTAGTTGATCCAATGATAACCGTCAATTATGAGATCTACAAGAAGATTCGAGTTTTTCTGAATGAGCAAGGTGTTGACACCCCTGACACGGGTGCCTCGGGCGGTCTCATTGTGAATCGCATTCTTCACACCATTTGGAATAGGCAGGAAGACCGCATAGAACGCGAGAAAGCAGTGGCTCAGTTCAAGTCCATCAAAAGGGGAACCTTCGTTCCGAGTTCTCCATCATTTTCAAGCCCAGGCTTCCCTGATCAACCATTTTCTACCGCAAGCCCCGCGCAAACAAACACCCCGAATGCCCAAATGACATATTCATCTCCAAACAACGCCGCAAAGGGGATGAGTATGGCATATTCGTCCAACTGCCAGCGTTTCTGGGGCAAAAATGATGAAGATTGGCTCACAAAGCTCAACAGGTACCAATTCATGTGAGCTCGGAACAAGGTGACAGGTTCAGATAAGGTGAGTTTTCTTCATTATATGCTTGATGGCGCCGCATTGCAGTTATTCATAAATGAAATTGAGGGAAAATTGACGAACTATGGAGAGGTAATGAGACGATTTCATGAGAGATACGCCTCTGCAGCAAAGCAAGATTACATCTCTCATCAGTTAAGTGAAATCCATATCTCGAATTTCGAGACACAGGACAATTTCAGCGAAGGGGCCGCCTTTCGTGCGATGGTAGATGAGATAGATCGACTCACGCCGATGTCGCACCCAGAGGACAGGACCGACAGAGCAAAGACACTTCACCTTCAGCAAGCCGTCCTCGGCAAGGACTGGGCTCGTACCGTACTGTCCAATGGGACGGCAAATGAATTAAGGTATCATAACCTAATCGAACGTCTTGAATATTCTTTACAACAATCGGCTAAGCACCTTTCCGCACCTTCCCGCGCCCCTCACTACAACAGCAACCAGATCCGAAGTACCAGGTGGAAAGCCACAAACTTTGCCGGTCAGGCGAGATACGGCAGAGAACCAAGGAGTAACGCGTCGATCGTCCCCAAACAATTCAACCGTGACGGTCGTGTCTACACCAAAGAAAATTGGCCTCGGAGATATAATCGTAAGCATTTGCTCACCTGTCATAACTGCGGGAAGACTGGGAACAGGGGTTTCCGGTAGATCGGTTTCTAGTGCAAAGATCGTTCTTTTCTTTAGTTATGTTATAAGCCCACTAAAACGTTACAAAACTATTCCGCAGTCGTTGAAGACACTAGACAATAAGTAATGGGAGCTCCTTAGGGGTTCTGCAAGTATCTTAGCGTCTTCTGCTTGCATTTTGACCCTGGGAGGTCTCTTGGTGCTCTTGTAGCCCTCCCCGTGACTGTCACGCCATCACGGTACCCGATAAATATTTTATATATTCGTTGGTCTCAAGCTCAGGAACTTGCACTTGGAGTCCGTGACGAAGAGTACCACCCCAGCTCGGAGCCTCACTCAATCCGCCACGCCTCCCACACACCCGCCGGTCATTGTTCGCCGTTGCCATCAGATTCCCCCCGCGACGTTGACTCCCGCGCACGTCACCTTGCCTCTATGCAACCGCCAGCACACCCCCTTTTTGCCGGCCTCCTGCGAGTCCACGGGCCACAATTAGCCGGCACCATCACCGATGTACAACCCGTTTCCGTCGCCCGCCAAGCTGTACGCCATCTTAGAATTGCGCTGCCCATGCCATCCCTCTGAGTTCATTTTGAGCACCTCCTCCCCACCTCTGACGCCCTCGTTCCGCTTCTCCTGCTGTGCGGCGATCGCGACCAGCTCCAGCGCGAGCCATTGCACGACACTGTCTGCCGCGCAACTGTACACCTCGTCCCTTGTGGGCACGAACGCAAAGGTGGTGAGGTTGCAGTAGTGCACGTAGGCGGCGCTGCGGCCGGCAGCACGCGTGCAGAGAGTCGCCGAGGCGGACGTCGCTGACGCCTCACAAGCCCATGATGCCGGCCTTGTTTCCCGTGCCGATGTGGGTGCCGGCCCGGTGCCACTCGGCGGCCGTGATCCGCTTCTGGTGGACGTGGCGTACGCAGCGCGCGACACGGGCGTCGAACTGGCGGCCGCGCAGCGCGACGCTATGTGCATGAAGTTCATTCCTATCACTCCTTTTCGCTTCTTCTATCTCGAACTTGCCTTCTCTTATTGATTCAGAGAATGCTTTACTTCCTCTATCTTGGCATCAAGCTGCTTCTCTGTCGCATGCTGTGCACACCCAGAGTTTTAACAATCACTGTCGTCAGAGTTTTACATCATTAATTCGCTGGGGTGTCCAAGGAGGAGCTCCAGAAGCTCCTCTTTGGACACTCCAGCGACTTCCAGCTGATCTTGAAGAACTTCTCCTCATTCCTCACAACCAGCACATCGCTCCCCACGCCCCCATTCCTAAGCATCATCTGGATTTCCTTCTCACGCTCCTCAAACATCTTGAAGCCCTCCTCAACAGCGCTCATATTCCTCCTATCCGTCTCTGCGGTTCCCTTCGCAAAGTTGAACACCTCCTTCTCGCAATTCTTGCCAACTACCCGCGCGCACTTGGCGCTGACCTTCTGCGACGCGATCTTATACGCCTGCTCGCGTTCCAGCTTGCCTCTGACAAGCTCGTGCAGCGGCAGGGCCAGGGCCTTCTCCCGCCCTCAATCATGCGCGGGAGCTTCTTCCTGAGCTGCGCTAGCCCCGTCATGCGGTCCCCATCCCTCGCCACCGCGTCCCCGCCGCCCGGCACATGCAGCATGTGCTCCATCATGTCGCCCTGTCCTGCCCTTCGCGGTGCAGCACGGGCAGCGGCCTCTCCTCGCCCGCCGACACCACTTGGCACGCCAGCCGTTGCACTGCGCGAGAGCATTGCCCAATGGGACGTGCCGTGGGCAAGGGGTGGCGGCGTCGGCAGGGCGTTGCTCCCCTGCCGAAGATTTTTCCAGCCTTCTCTCGGCAGCATTGCTGTAGGGCTTATTCTCGATAGATTCCAGCGAAGGCTGCAGATTGGTCTTGACATTAGGCGCGAAAGCCTGGTATGCCCCGGACCTTAGTCAGCCACTACGCGGGGCGCATGCTTCTGCTGCTTGTCGTAGCAGTATTCCACGGCGGTCCGCATTCGGACTTCGGCGTCGGTTCCCATGCCACGCTCCAGCTCTGATTCAGAGTCCCAACGCGGTTCTGTGCGGCGCGGAAGAAGCTCTCGCAATCGCAATGCAATCAGCAAGTCAAAGTCCTCTGCTGCAATGAGGCGTAATGCGCTTGCGAATGAAGCGGGGACGTACAAACCACCGGTGGAGTGCTGCGCACAGCGATGTGGCCAGATCATTCCATTTCAGCAGTCGAGGGGCCTCCGTCGTTCCTTTTGCGCCGGCAAAACTCAAGTTCACCGGAAACGACTTCTCATCGGACTCGTGGCCGATCGAAATGCGCTTGACGACCGAGATTCTGATAGTGGATCGAGCAGCAAGAACAAGCCTGTTTTTCAGTACCATGGGATCGTAGTCTGTCGTTCATACATGCGCAGTGTAACAACAGCGTCGCCGGACTTACTTAATAGTGTGCTTGGTACTCCGCATGCGCCGTCTTCACCGTATGCCAATAGGCGGGCAAGATCTTTGGATGGCAGCAAGCACACCCTTGTTGCTGCGTATCTTCTCGGAGTGAAATCTAGAGACGCTGACCACAGTCCGGAGCGCGATGTTTTCCATCTCCCACAACGCAACAAAATAGAGGTGTGGGAAGACTACTGTGAACAGGAGAGGGCGCTTGGTCGCCTCCCATGCGGTTACACGCACTTCGTGCGGACCTGGAAGGAGGTTGCACCTGAGATCAAGACGAGACGACTGCACGGGTTTGCTAGGTGTGATACATGCGTCGAGTTTGACGAAGATTTGGATGGACCTCTGACCGCGGAGCAAAGAGAGGATACGCTGCGGAGACGGTCCGAGCATATCCAGTTCGTACGTGCAAGTCGTGCCATGTACTACGCGACAAGAGACGAAGCGCAGCTCCGCCCTGACAGGACGATTTCCTTGATTGTAGACGGCGCTGATCAAGTGAAGTACGCATTGCCACACTTTGCGAGCAAATCGAAGGCTTCTTCAATTGGGCTGGGTATTCCCATACACCTCATTGGTGTACTGAACCACGGAGGGAAGTCAGCTGGTGCCGGAGCATTTTTGTTCACTGCGGAGGACTACAATCTAACTGGATCCAACCTTGTAGTCGAGGTGATTCACAGAGTTATTACGTCCGAGAGTAACCGATTACAAGCCTTGGATCTCATATTACCGCCCGTGCTCTTTGTTCAACTCGACAACTGCACTCGCGAGAACAAAAACTCGTTCACTCATGGGTATTTTGAGCTGCTTGTCGTTCGAGGAGTATTCAAAAAAGTGGTGGCACGTTATCTGCCTAAAGGTCACACTCATGAGGACATTGATCAGATGTTTTCTAGGACTGGGGCAGGCATCCGTGATAAGAACATATGCACTATTCCTGAATTACATGCCGCGCTTGGGGAGAGCTTCACTCCGCAGCCGATCATATCACATATTGACTCAACTATCAACACGAAAGCTCTGTTCGAGGTTAATAGGCTTCTTCGACCGTCCTCAGAGCTCAGTGGATTTACTGTGTACCACGAGTTCTCATTCACAGTTGACGCAGCAGGTGCCTCTACGTGTGAGGTCAAGCTTTGGCCAATTTCGCAGAGTTCCGTGTCTCTACTGTCTTCTGGGCTGCCGGGGGGGTTTCTGCGCCCAGGCTTAAGTTTGGACCTACGAAAAATGACAATTCCTCCTCTTGTACGCAAGAAGAGCACTACAGAAGACGCGCACAGGATGAAGCGACGCATTCAGGCAGTTGAACGTCGGATCGGTTCCCAGGCCAGCATGGAAGCTCTTAGAACTCTCATCGCAAGACTGACACTTGGTGGCGAAGTTCCATGCCCGTGGAACCTAAGCACTTGTCCAGAGATGAACGGGCATTACACACGCGATGCAGTATACATGAGAGAACGGCTGCCTGATGGGCGATGCGAAGAGTCGCTCTCGCCAGGCTCTGAAGATGAGGAGCCTGACTTCGACATGGATGAGATACCGATCGCGGGCGTGGAGTACAATGTGGGAGATCTTGTTGTGGTCCGACCGCACGTCACCCAGCTCAAGTTCGGGAGATTCTGGATTGGAGCGATAGTGAAGCGGAAAAAGACCAATCCTGTTCCTGGGCAAGAGCAACGCATCGCGGTGTTGTGGGTCCAATGGATGGAACCCGAAAATGGAGTCGCAGAGCTGACAGCTAAATTTTGCCCTGCGGTTGGCGATGCTGACGAAATCTATGTCGATTCCGTTCTCTGCAAATTTCCTAAGCTTCTCCGGAGCGGGCAGCTCCCAGTGAAAGTACAAAAAGAAATATGGAGGACGTTAGTCACGTGTGAATCTCGAGATGCTGGTGGCTAGATCAGCAAGCGAGGATAGAAAGTATTCGGCAGCGCGCTCATGGATTAAAAATGACGGACCGAGGCTTTCGCGGAGATTTAGTGCAGTTTATGAATATTCAGACTCTGCACACGGCGTTATAACGACGTCGATGGCGGTTTTTTGATTTGCGGATGATAGTTACAACGGTTTGTGGGAGGAAGAGACGGATTTCTATGACGAAAATGGTGCCCGGAGCTCCGAAGTTGACTATGAGTTGGAGAGAAATAAAAAGGGAGATTTCATGTCGTTATCTTCAAATCCAGTTCCATGTTGTTGTTATATGCACACCTCGCTCAGCACATTAGTCCTGCTTGAACTGTCTCCATGCGTCGACATCTGTCAGTTCACGGCAAACTATAAACGGGTGACAGAGATGTTGTATATCCCCAGCAATCGCATACAAACTTCCCGTGAGAGGGAACGAACAAATACCCCTATGAATAATACATGGAATCCTGCTTAGGTAGGCCATATCAGTCCTCATCTTCAAACGGAGATGTCGGGAGATCGATCAAGTGCAGCAACGCACGTCAGGATCGCGGCGCAGAATGGAGGAAGGCGAGGCGGAAAAACTGGTCGCCAAGCTCAAGCGAATGTGTGGGTGCTCGGGGACGCCGTCACCGGCAAATCACGCATTGGAAGGCGACCCGGGAATGAGGATAGCGGCGGAAACGCACCAAGTGCGGAGACGGGGACGGAAGGCTTGGAAATTGAATATCAAAAGTAAAGAGGGGCTAGGAAGGGGGAAGGGTGAAAGATTAAATATATGGCTCCCAATGTTCTGTGTACAATGCTCCACTCCAACTTTCTCGAACTCAACTTTCACACTTTTTGGCTCGCGAGGATCCCTCCCAGATGCATGAGCCCAATCCTGTCCACTGTTTACATTTCTTCGCTCGGAATCCACGCTGCCGTTGTTTCGATTGACGAAGACTGAACCCACTGTCAGCAAGCACCCGATAATGTTTATTCAGGTCATAAGAGGTCCAAATATATTTGTTGGCAGAAGGAAATCGTAAAACTTCGGAAAAAACACTGTCATAACTCTCAGATCGCTGTAAGTAAGGGTATGATATCCCGAAATGTCGATATTCTTTGCCTTGGCTAATATTTTTGCCTCTTCCAAACACCGAGTATCGTTTATTCGTTCTTTGCTGACAGTGTTATGGGGATAGGGATATGAGCTGATGAACACGTCAACTTCTCTACGTGGCGACGGTCACGTGGTGATCAGCGTCGGCTAGGCTGTGCTGGCCTGCTTCGCATGAAGCAGGCCAACTCAGCCTAGCTGAGTCATCTCACTGTGCTGATGGCACTGGATCCTTTACAACATCGAGTGAGGACGCATCGCGCAGCAGCTCGCTTGCAGAGGACTACGATCAGAAGCAATTTGCTAGATTTATCGCACATCTGCTCGATGTCGGCGAAATGGAAAGCCCGCCGGCCGGTGATGGTCATGAGGCCGAGAGCGCAATGTCTTTCGCCGACATGTTTGACGGCTTCGTGCACGTTGACCCGGCGAGGTGTGTGCCCGGTGCGCGCATTCGCGCTGTCTCTAAATCTCGTGTACGTGCGCTCGCCCACAGCATCTCAACTCTGTCTTTTGTGTCAGCTTCCGCAGCCCTGACTGTGTACAAAGCGCTGCCGTCGGATCTCGTTCAAGCCGGCAAGGCCGTTGACGACCCAACCGCCGAGCGCGCAATCCAAGAGGGGGAAAAGACGGGAAATGTGTGGTATGGTGTGTGCGATGGCGCCGCGTTGCTCGAAGCCCTGGTTATGCTGGCAGAGGAGGCTCCCACTCCACAAGATCGCAAGGACTTGAAGGAGATGCGGCCACAAGCCCGACTGCTCCGAACGTGCAGCAGGCATTCCATGGTTATGCTGGGCACGATGCTTAATGCCGCGTCATCCAATCGCGTGAAGCTCACCTACGCGGATATGCTTGTGGCTGGCAAGCACCTTCTCGACCAAGTCAGAGCTGTAGATGGAGAGTTACACCTCGTGCGACGGGCCATGGACATGTATCATTCTCTTGCCAGTAATGGCCGCAGAAAGGATGCAGCAGCCTATGCCCGCGTTTCGGACAATTCCAAGTTTGCTTCTTCTCCCGCTCAGGGATTTGAATCTGAGAACACATTTCGGCAGCGCCTGCAGATTGCACGGAAGTTTCATTGGCCGACGCTCTACCTCATGCAGAGCGTGATGACGGAGATCGGATACGAAAATCTCTGGACGTCTTCAAACACGAAGGCAACTGGGATTCACAAGCTGACTAGCCTACAACAAAAGAGATTGATTACGCGCGTGAAATTTCTCAAGAAAGATACCGGGGCGGTGACAAAATCACAGGTGGATGCTGCTAGCTTTGCCATGGCCGTAACGTCCGCGCATATTTCTCGGCTACTCGGCTATCTGGGCTACAATGTCTACGTGAACGATGATGCTGGCCTCGAGGCAGTGGACGAGAACTGTACAGTACCAGAGAAAACCCCGACGGGTGAATTTCGTCGCAAGCTGCTGCATATGGTGAACACTGGCGCGGCAGACAAATTGATTGCAGAGCAGATTTCAGACCAGGGAACAGCTGCTGACACCTCCCACATGATCCCGCCCGCACTCCTGCAGGCGGCACGGGCGGGGGGGGAGGACAGCGCGACAAGATGCCGCGTAGCTGAGGGAAGGACTAACGTCGCTCAGGTGTCTCGAAACGGGGTCGCAGAAAAAAATGAAATGGGCGACAGCGAAACCCGTGGTCCCGCACCGGTTCAGCCTGAATTATCTGATGGAGAAGGCCCCCTTTCTGATTACGATGTTCAGAGTGCTCCACATACGCCGGGATTACCCAATGATCCAAACACTCCAGGCTCACCCACGGCTCTACAGATGCCCCTACCGAAAGGGAAGCAGGTGCTCAACATCGAAGCATCCGCTGTAGCAAGAGAAAAGCTCTCTTGCATGAATATCGAAATGTTCCGCGAGTCGTTCGAATTATTCTCATCAAAATCGTACTTTGGAGATCATGTTCGAGGCAGAGCAATGCTTGTCATTGTCGATCTACCCTATAATATTGGCGTATCAAAGGGCACTAGAGACTTTATTAGCGCGGAAGATGTGAAGCGAGTCGTAACTCATGCAGCAGAGGCCTGTGCAACGCGTGGGAATATACTGCTTTTCTGTTCATGGCAGACCTATGTCCTAATTGTGACAACGCTACAGAACATGGGCTCGAGTTGTCCGGTTTACTTCAACATAATACCAATTACCATCGAGAGGGAAGTAGTGCTTCGGCGACGAGCGCCTGGGAAGATGATGAGACCGGATAACGGACAGGAACTGGTTCTTGTGCTCTACAAAAGCATCGATCGATTTACGCATTTGGACCAGCCCTATTCATATCTTAAACATACGACGCGAGCTCGAACAGTGAATATTATCGACCATGTCCGTCCCTTTTCGGGTACGTTCCTGTGGAACTCCTATTTTGAGGGATACCTCGATACGGACGACGTCTACAGCACTCAGACCTCTGGGCTCCGTGCGCCGCGCGGCTCGCGGCGCCGTAAGCAAATTCGTTCTGAGCAGAAGTCGATAGACCTCCTGAAAGACTTGGGCCTTGCGTACTGCAAGCCCGGCGGGCTCTGGTACGACTGCATGTGCGGAACAGGTACAGCCGGGATTGCTGCGCTTGAACTCGGATCTCCTGCTGTAATGACGGACATTGACTTCGACTGTATTGACGCATCCGCACCGCTGCTTTTGCAGCTTCTAGAGAAACGTAAGATGATGCAAGGAGCGAAGAAACATCTCCAGCTTCGCAAAAACACGTTGCCGGAGTCTTCCTCCGACGAAGGACCTGAAAAAGCCGAGGTCTCATCCCATTTAGGATCCGTTTCTGAACAAGAGAGCCACGCTGGTGATGACGACATGATAAATGCGAGCGAAATCGATGCAAATGTTGAGCCAGGCAGCGGTGAAGGAGCAAGGAGCGCAATTCGTGATGGCTGCGATATAATAAAAGTCGGCGAAGACGACGAAAGGGAAGAGGCGGAGCCGCCTACGAAGAAGCAAAAGATGGAGATTGCCGGCGGCGATGCTGACACGGATCAGCAACTTCTACAGCCACTTGATCAAATGTCTTCGAGCAGAAATTTGCCATTGATGCGCAAGAGGAGGGGTCGGAGGATGACAGCTGCCAGAGGGTTTAGATGCGCAGCAGCCTCCATCTGCGCAGTTCTCAGTGATGATGAGCTGACGTTTGACATGAAATGCGGGAACATGGCGTGCGCGAGTGATGCGAATGGCGGTGGACGTCTGCATGATATGTGTGCAGGGAAGGTATGGATGAGCACTGCGGCAAAGAAGCTGGATTTGTGGAGCGAGCCAGCGAATGGCGAGCCGGGATACTGCTCCCTCACATGCTGGAAGATGGTAGCGAGATCAGCCCGCATGTAAAAGTTTCTTCCTGGCCTCTTTAGGTAGTGCAGGATGTTTTTTGTCTGAAGTCCTTGACATCTGTCAATGGTCCGCCTTGACAACGAAGAATAAATCACGACTTAGTGCACTCAGTAAGCACAGCTCTGCTGTCAATTTTCTCAGCTCTCAGTTACGTCCCTACTGCGTTGCAGCAGAATAGTAAGAAGACGTGCAAGAGGAGCGGAACGGGGACAACACCGACGACCTCGGTAGTAGATTACAAGCAAGAAACGAGGTTCAAAAATGAAAACGACGAGGAAGCAAAGACAACGACGCACAGGAAGGAAACAAAAGCGGATGTCAGACGCGATGATGCTGAGGACGAGAGTGAGATGACGACATGGTACGGATGAATCTAGTGGCAAAGGCATTTTTCGGAGCAGGGGGTACTGACAAGCCAGACTTTCAAGCCATGAAGGAGGGTGAAATCGGACGGACTTTCCCCTAAGGCTGTGGACTTGGGCGCAGAAGTGCTGCCAGGGTGGGGCAGCTGGGAGGGGGTCAGGATGAAGAAGCGTCGCAAGGACGGGCAGGCTGAAAGCGCGTTTGGGCGGGCCGCAGGACCGCTCTGTCCAGATAGGGAAGTGGCGCAGGTGGGTGCAGATACGATCGGTGACGAAAGCGATGAGGGAAATGTGGATATGGCATCCGGTAATGGAATGGAAGAGGCAATAAAGACGACGACCGGACAAAAGACTAACAAAGACGACGTCCAGTACGTAAGGTTCGCGCTGCAATGTACAGTATTTAGTTGAAATTTTCATATTAAATATACACTTACCGGCTACCGTGATGGCGTGACAGTCACGGAGAGGGCTACAAGAGCACCAAGAGACCTCCCTGGGTCAAAATGCAAGCAGAAGACGCTAAAATACTTGCAGAACCCCTAAGGGGCTCCCATTACTTATTGTCTAGTGTTTTCAATGACTGCAGAATGGTTAAGCAACTTTTGGTGGGCTTATAACATAACTAAAGAAAAGAACGATCTTTGCACTAGAAACCGATCTACCAGAAACCCCTGTTCGTGGCCGAATCACGTTCCGGGATATCGTCCAGTACGCCCAGAATGAAGACGACGCTCTTCGGGCCCGCTTCGGTGCCGGAAAATACGCCGAACATAGCGGAAAAAGGCAAGTCGGCATTTTGAAGCCGCCGACCCAACCGGCGCTATCGCGGGCCGGACAACATCGAATGATGATGACTGAGTCTTCTGCTGACTCTCGGCCGGCGATGGCCGAAAACTACGCCGTAGGTGGCGAGTCGATGCACGTTATGCAAGGAGATTGGTCGTTTGTACCGACGACGGAGCTTCCCTCGACCACCGAGACGCAAACGGACGACCAGGAGTCGATGATGCTCACAAAGGGCCCGTACGGACGCGTTCCTGCCCCGGTCATCCGAGAACAAGAACATTCACGCCATGTCCACGCCGGCCGTCTTGGCTGGCAAGTTAACGTGCGAAGAACTCGGAACTTGGAGAGGCCACGTGGTAACTTAATTTGCCACAAATGCTACGGGCCGAACCACATCGCACCAGACTGCGTAGTTCAACTCTCGATTGCCGAGTCATCTCGTGTCATACGAAACTACGACCACCTTTTTGCAGAAGAAAAGCAACGCGTACCCGCGGACAGCTATTGGAAGTTACGAGCCCTTGACGAGATCGTCAACACCCGGGCTGGCGACCTCTAGAACACGGAAGCCGCGAAAACTGACACCCACCAAGGCGGTACAGTGTCTAAAGACAATCAGGGAAACTAACTTCGAGAGTCCGCGTTGAAGCAAAGGCGAGAGGGCCTCTCCTGGCTACCTGGAGCCTAACGCCGGGCGGCAAAGGTCGCCTCTCCCCAGTGAAAATCCTGTCAAGGAAGGATCTGTTGAACCATAAACATGGGAGCAAGCTCAGCGAGCTACGCCGACCATGGCGAAAATGCGTGCCCCCACGTTTACAAGGCACCATTATGGTGATGGTGAAGCGCAATTACAAGTGCTATGCCGACTACGGGCTAGTTCCGGAACTTTTGGCAAGGAAGCTCACAGTGCTAGACACTGGGGATGGGCCAAACTTTATTCGAAAAGATGAACTACCGTCGCAGTATACCGAGAAAATGAAACCAGGATCAACCCTGAACATTCCGGATGCAAACCGTAACCCAATTTTAATAACTGGGACAATTGATCTGGTTGTCAGAATTGGTTCGGGAATTACTCGCGTAACATTCCTCGTATGCGAGCGCCTGGCGGCTCGAGTGGTCCTGGGATGTGACTTCATGAACCGTTTCGTGGAAGCCGTCTACCCACGCCGCAAGAAGATCGAGCTCGACGACAGGTCCTCGGTCCCTATAACGAGAAGGCCACTCAGGCGACCGCAGAACGCACCGCCATTGCCGGCGTCCCAAGAATTCGCCAAAGCAGGCGGTCGGACATCACCTCGAGTCAGCGTCACCAAGCCAGTCGTGCTTGGGGCCTGGAACGCAAACATTCGTCTCCGTGACGTCAAAACGGCACGGACTCATGGTCCTACAGCCGCATGAGGAACTCTACACAAAGAGTCAAGTCGTTGTCTCCAATGGCGTTGTGCAAGTCGAGCCAAATCGTGAGTTCTGCGTACTCGTTGCCAATTTTGGCATCGCGCCTTATCCACTCGTCAAGGGCCAAACGATCGACACTTTGCTGCCACATCCGACCGCTGTTATAGCGAGTAAAGTCAGCGTGGCTGCAATGCTAGGCCTTGCCGATGAGGAAGCGAACGAAATCCAACAAGACTTCGACAAGGACGCCAACCGGGCGGTAGAAAACACCTCTATGGCGAGCAATCCGGATGACGTGGATCTCTCACACGTCCCGGCCCGCCATCGTGATCAGATCAAGGCTATACTACTCAAGTACAGCTCCATGTGGAGTGGGGAACCGGGCGAGATCGAGGTCACGAAGCATCACATCGACACAATGACTGGAACGCGACCGATCGCGCAAAACCCCTACCGAGCAGGACCACACGCCCGGGAGGCGGAGATGGAAGAAGAAGACCGTATGCTCCGAGCCGGAGTAGTCCAGTCTTCGAAATCAGCATGGGCCTCACCGGTCGTACGGGTGCCTAAGAACAAACGGGCAGTTGCGCTTTTGCGTGGACTACAGGCGGCTAAATGCCGTAACGATACGGGATTCATACCCGTTGCCTCGAATGGACGAGTATTTTGACTCCCTAGGAGAAGCAACCGCCTTTTCGACGCTCGTCTGCAATAGCGGGTATTGGCAAATACCCGTTGCAGAAGAAGATCGCGAGAAAACCGTGTTTGTGTGTCATGCTGGACTGTACCAGTATCTCCGTATGCCCTTTGGGCTAAAAACGCTCCCGCTACTTTCCATCAAACGTTGGATATTATCCTATCCTCCTTCAAATGGAGATCCTGTCTCGTCTACCTCGACGACGTAATTCTGTTCTCGAAGGATATCGAGAGTCATATATGTCACGTTGACGAAGTTCTCGACGCCTTGCAGTCGGCAGGAGTGTCCCTCAAGTTGGAAAAGTGCTCTTTCTTCACACAAGAAGTACATTACCCTGGCCATGTTATGCAGCCAAGGACGCTCTCGATTGACGAGGTGTCGACCAGGGCTTTACGCGAAATCGCGATACCAACCACCCAGACTGAGCTCCGTTTGTTTTTGGGTTTGTGCAACGTCTATCGACGATTTGTACCGAACTACGGCCATAAGGCGGCGCGGTTGAACCAGCTTCTCAAGAAGGGCCAACCTGTTTGTAGTATAATCCCCCCCTGGGGCTTTTTAGTTAGATTACATCAACAACGGGATCTAGTGCTGTAGAGCCCGATGCTCTACAGTACTACTGCGCGTGGCCACGTGTACCCCTCGGGTACCGGGCGCACGCGTGCACACGTGCACACGTGTACCGCGCGGGACGGAAGCGCGCGCACACACGTGTACTGTCAGCCACGATGGCTGACAGTATTACAGTACGGTCCGATCTGTACTACAGTAGTCCACTACAGTACTTCGGTACTGTAGTGTTATAGATTGTTTTGTATATTAAATATGGAGCGGACCGGCGGGGTGGAGGAAGACAAGCACGGACTTGTCACCGACCGACCGTCAAGGTCCGACTTCCCACTTATTCTAAGGTAACGCTCGCTAATTACCTTAGAGCGGCACCGAGCGCGGGCTGAGGACGCGCGCGGTACGCCCACGAGCCGGCTCCGCCTCCGCCCGTCGGTACTGGATCGTTACCCAGTACCGTGCCGGGGCGTCGAGGCGTCGAACCGCTCGCGCTTACCGGCGTCCTCCCCGTTCCCGCTCTACCACGCTACCCGGGCCGGCTGCCCGGTGCCGTTAGCTGGTGTCCTGCTTCAACCCCGTCTTCCCGATCGACAAGGGTCTCGGTCGAACTGCGCATACACCCCTATCGCTGGGGGTGTTTATGCTACAGTGGTCTCCCGACCTAGAAGACCCTGGAGTCCGATCTCCCAGAAGAATTCCGCTTCCCTCCACGAACCGATCGCGTTGAGATGAGCCAAGAGTTTGAGCCCTCGATCCGCTCCGAAGCGGCGGATCTGAGTCCGGCCGCTGTGCAGTCCCCATCCGCCCCGTCGGGCGACGGCGACGCAAGTCCTCGTGACCGCGAACCGTCGCTCGGATCCTCCGATGAAAGAGCGGCGGCGATGTTCGAACGCATAGCCGAATACATTGAGAAAGTCCGTACTTGCCTTCGGATCGATGTATCGGACCATGTATACACTCGATGTATGGCCGAACTCCGCTCCCTGCGTGAAGGGAGGTTCGATAGAGTGACGCAGTCCTTAGAGAATCTCCGAGCACTGATCGACGAGTTACACTCGCGGATAGTGCTCGTCGAAGACTCCCGTTTCGCCTCGCCCGGACCGTCCGGGCAAGGTCGCCCTGAGAGGCCGACCTCAGTGAGACGACCCGAAGACCGAACCTCTCCGACCGCAGAGCAATTGGGTGCGTTCGCGCACCTCTCCGCTGAGCTCAACGCCACTCGTCGGCGTGCTCGTGACATGGAACGTACCATGGCCGAAGGGCTACCTGGTGCCCCCTCGAGAGGGCCCGGCGGTACCGTACCTCCGAGCGCCGCCGCCCCCGAAGGTTGGCGTCCGACTGGTGCCGCTACCAGTCGGACTGCAGAAGGAAGTCGTCCTCCGAGGGACGCGAACTTCGCGTCTGAGACCCAAGCCTTGCCGCCTATCGCCGGAAGTAGGCGGCAAGTAGACCGCGTATCGTACGCGGACGAACAGGACCGTGGAGGAGCCGCCCGCGGATCCGGAGAACCAGTGTTCTCCGTCGATCCCCGCTGGGGCGGCTACCCGCCGGCGAGTTACGCCGAGCATCCAGGTCCGGTAGACGTCCGTACGCTACCGGCTACCTCCTTCGGCACGCTGGGTCCCGCTGAACCCGGGCTCGAGCCAGTACATACGATGATCCAAGAGTTCAGCGCCGTTGCTGACTATCGTATGTACCGCTTGGATAACACCTCGAGGCTCGGTACCTCGGGTGACGCAGGACGGATCGCGAAGTATGTCCAACGCTGTCGTGGGATCTGTCCCACGATGCGCAGCTTCGACGGTACCGACCCGATTCAGCTGCTGCCGTTCTTGAAGGATATCCGAATCACCTTCAACTCGCAACACCTGACCGAAGGTGTTGCGGTACGAGTCCTGGCGCACTTCCTCGAGCGCGACGCGGAGCGCCTGTACACGAGTTATACGATGCGTGGCCTCCGCGCCGGCCAGCTCCACGACGACGTGAGCTGGCCGGGGCTCGTGAATCAATTCTTGAAACGCTACCTCACGGACGACGTGTTAGGTGAAGCGTACAACGCTGTCGCTACGGCGCGACAGCAATCGCATGAGACGGAAAGCACGTTTGCTGACCGACTCGAGACTGCCGCGTTCCGATGCACGGCAGTCTTCACCGAACAGTCCCTCGCGCACTACTTCGTGCGGGAACTTGCACCGGCAACCCGTGCCGCAGTATCCGAGACGGTGCAAAGGCTGCCAGGCAATCAGAAGACCGATCTTCCGACCATCCGCCGTATCGCCACGGTGGAAGGTACAACGTACTGCGCTCGGCGCGGTTTACCTCTGCCAGATCGGAAACCGGCAGGGAGGGCTGGCAGGACTACGAAGTCCGCTGCGACAAGTTCGCCCGCCTCGACCCTCCGTATCGGGGAGGATGAGTGGAAGGCCGACCCTGTCCTCATTACGCAAGGAGCAGGGCCCGTGGGGGCACGAACCCCCTCACCGATGTCGACCGCAACGACATCGAGTTACGCTACCGCATTCGCGGCCACTCCGAGAGTGGCAAGGGGCACGGACCCCGGCGTCGCCGAGCTCGATATCTTGCATCGAGATATGGGAAGCGCCTCGCCCCGCGTGCCCCTCCTCACCGATGAGGAGGCGCGGCACGTGGCGACCTTCGCCTCAACGGACGGCAGCGCGTACGTGTGCTGGCTATGCCGTACGTACGGGCATGCCATGTACGCGTGCCCGTTCTTGTCGCCGGAACAACGAATGTTCACGGCGTACAGGAACTACCGCTACCAGATGGAGACGCGCCCAGGGGCGCGTAATCTCCTCCGGCAAGCGGCGGGCGAGGGCCGTCCCCCGCGTCAAGGCTTCCCGAACCGATCGGGTGGGGGCGCACGCTTCGCTCCCCGTGGAGGCGAGTACCGTCGTAACGAGTTCGATCGTTGGGATCGACCCACCTATCGCCAGGCGGACACCATATATCCGCGCCAAGAGCAGAGAGGGGACCGAGACCGTTCTCGGTTACCCCAACAGGTACGAAACGCGATAATGTACCTGCAAGACTGGGTAGAGGATCCGCACCCCCTACCCACGGAGGGTCACGAAGGCGAGCCGACTCGCTTCGTCCCCCATATCCTGCGACGACCAGACGCCGCAGGTCAAGGCCCGGAAGTACCGGAATACTTCGCCAGGGCCGCTGAGCCGCAGTGGGGGAATCGTTCGGACCCACGCGGACGGCTACCCGAAGAAGACCTGGCCGTCGATAGCCAGGAGGTTAGCTCCGATAGCACAGGTAGTTCGAAAAAAGGGTAAAGACGGTTACGTACACGCGGTCGCGTGAGCCGTCTCTTCCCCACGAACTAGACCCGACCCCGCGTGCTCGCCAAGGACACAGGGGGTATTGTCCGATAATACATCCCCCGCTATCAGAGGCGAACACGGGAGCTCCTGTAATGCCGATACAGGAGAGAGCGCACGTCGAGGCCTCCGAAGGCCCGACGTTAGGAGAACAAGACACGGGGACAGCCGACGTCCCGGTGAGGCGTAACGAAGGCAACGGGGGCAACGACGACCGAAAAGATTCGGTCGACCCCCTGACTCCCGCGAGCCCAAGGTCGCCGGAGAAAGGTCTGTGTCGTACGGACTCGAGTAATCCGAGGGGCGTCACTGATCCGCGGACGCCCCAAGGAAGGGAGAGAAGGAAACGCAAGCGGGGCCAGCACCGAAATCGAAGGCCCCGGCGGAACGACCTCACTGATAAGGTCGCCCCGAACGTTGTCGACGGCGTCATTTGCCTTATGACGTCGAAGATCTACAACGTCCTCGGCTCGATAGCCACAGAGGGAAATGCATTTAAACTCCGCACGATCGCCGTTGATACGTGCTCGGGGTATAATCTGGTGAGGAAGGCCGACCTTCCCCCCGATTGGACGCGTTACGTCGTGCACGACGCACCTCTGCCACGACTGGCAGGCGCGAATAGCAACCCCCTCAAGCTTTCCGCCGCCGTCCGCTTGGCCGTGCGGTTGAGGAACACGGTGTTACGAATTCCGTTCGTAGTTGCAGACCAGCTCGCCGTGCCGGTCCTAATCGGCACGGCCTTCATCGATACGCACGTGCGATGTATCGAAATCGAAGCTCAACGAATGGAGCTACGCCAAGGCAGTTCCGTCGCCATCGTCGACGGAAAGGGGAGTCGACTCCCCCTACCAGGCGACACGGGCGACACACGGGTCGGCCGGACGTACGCCAGGAGGCCCCGCAAACGATCCGAATCGCCCGCTGGGTTACCATCCCCGCGATGTCACAAGCCCGCGTGCGTGTGACAACCGCAGGGAGGGGCCTCGTGTTCCTGGAACCCAAGCCCTCACTCCAACACCGACATGGAGTGAGGCTGACGAATGGCGTCGCGGAGGTCCTACCAAATCAGACCTTCGACGTCATCGTCGCTAATTTCTCACGACGAGAAAAGAGGCTTCCGAAGCACACCGTCGTGGGATACGCGAAGCGCAACCCCCTCGCCATCCTCACTTCCGAACGTAAGGTCGCCGAGGGGATCGCGCACACGCTACACCTGACCGACTTGACCGATCAAGTCGGTGGGGTAGGAGTTGGCCGATCCAACTCCGACGATAAGAGCACCGCCGGGGGCAGGGGGGCCGACCCGGACGAACTTTCGCCTTTATGCCAACCGACGGCGAGGGGTACTGTACTCCCCCAGCAAAAGGATCCCGAAAATCCACCGATGGATTGGGAAAAAGAGATCGACCTGTCATACATCGACGATGACAAGCTCCGTGGCCACGTACTCGAGATGCTCCGTAAGCACTCGAGTCTGTGGAGCGGTGCGCTTGGAACGATCCAAGCCACGGAGCACCGCATTCCCCTCGAACCGGGAACGAAACCGATTCGTTCTATGCTCTATCGGAAGGGCCTGGCCATGCGCGAAGTGGTTGCGAAGGAGGTCAGCAAGATGTTGAACGCAGGGGTCATCGAACCCGCGAGAACCGAGTGGGCGTCCCCCGTGGTGCTGGTACCGAAGAAAGACGGCTCTCTTCGGTTCTGCGTGTACTACCGGCGTCTCAACGCGAAGACGGCAGCGGATTCGTATCCACTGCCACGGATGGACGACTGCATCAACTCGTTAGGGGATGCAGCCGTCTTCACCACGTTAGACTTCAATTCCGGTTATTGGCAGATCCCGGTCGTTCCGGAAGACCGGGATAAGACCACGTTTACGACGCACATGAGCACGTTTTGCCACTTGCGCATGCCGTTTGGACTCAAAGGGGCACCGGCCACCTTCCAACGTGCGCTCGACATAATACTCTCCGGAGTCCGCTGGCAAATATGCCTCGTCTATCTCGACGAAGTGATCGTGTTCTCCCGTACGCACGGAGAACACGCGAGGCATCTCGATACCGTCTTGAGCTTACTGCGGAGTTCCGGTATCTCCCTTAAGCTCAAGAAGTGCAGCTTCTTCCGACCGAAGGTGCACTACCTGGGGCACGTCATCTCCCCAGGCAAGTTGAGCGTGGCTGATACGGCGGCCGACGCATTCAAGACGTTCACGTTCCCAAGGACGCTGACCCAAGTGCGCTCGTTCCTCGGGGCGTGTAACGTATACCGCCGATTCTTTAAGGGGTTCGCTAAGATTGCGCGTCCTCTGACCGACATGACGCGCAAGGATTCCGATCCCGATTTCTATAACCCCACGGAGCTGCAACTTCAGGCGTTCGAGAACCTTAAGAAGTGCATGATCGCCCCGCCGATCCTCGCGTTGCCCCGGCACGGTCGTCCGTACATGATAGACACCGACGCAAGTGCCTACCAACTCGGCTGCACCTTACTTCAGGGGCACGAAGAGCCGAACGACTGGCGCCTCGTGGGGTATTGGTCGTACTCACTGTCCGATAGTGAGGGCAACTACAGCGCTACCGAACGCGAGTGCTTCGCCGTAGTGTGGGCCCTCCGCACACTACGGCCGTACGTAGAGGGCACGAAGTTCACCGTACGGACAGACCATGACGCCCTCCGATGGCTCATGTCACTCACCGAGAGTTCCAGAAGGCTCACCCGGTGGCGGCTACGTCTGGCTGAATACGATTTCACCATTCAGTACCGCCCCGGACGCGTGCATCAGGTGCCCGATGCCCTGTCACGACTCGTGTCGCCGAAGGTCGCCGATGACCCTCGCCCCACCGTCGAGGTGGATGACGACATCCCCACTTTCGACGGGGCACGACATTTCGAGACGTATCGAACGAGCTCGCGGACTACTCTTGTACCGAGAGTTGTGATCATCAGGCCGTCCATGTCTTCGTAACGACACGGAACCAAGCCAAAGCCCGAACAAGGTCGTGCGTACGGACGCGCGACGAACCGAGAGGCGACGACGAAGCCCCTGCTCTCCAAGGACCCCATGCGTTTTGGGAGGAGAACGACGAGTTCGACGCCGCCGACATCCAGCGCGCCGAAGACCCCGAGGCTGGCGTGCTCGATGCCACGGTCGCCCCACCGCAGGACGACCTTCCGGCCCCTCTTACGATAGAGGAGATAGTCCAGGAGCAACGCGTGGATGACTTCTGCCAAACCGTTTTGGCACGACAGTCAGAGTCCCAGGACTCTGCGTTCTTCGAGGACCACCAAGGGGTGCTCAAACGGAGACACCCCTTCGACCATGATATCGTTCAGGTGGTGGTACCTCGGACGCTTCGCGCCAGGCTCCTTCGCCTGTGCCACAACCCGGCCATGGCGGGGCACCCGGGCCAGAACCGTATGTACTACGCACTTCGACGCGAGTACTACTGGCCCCACCTGTCTGCAGACGTAGCAGCCACGGTGCAAGGGTGTCGAACCTGCGCGATGAACCGGGTCAAGCTGAGGAAACATCTCAACCGATTGAGGTTGTTTCCAGCTACGAGGCCCCTCGAGAGCCTCGCAATCGACATCTTGGGGCCGCTCCCCAAGACGAAGACAGGAAAACGATTCCTGCTCGTGATTACGGACCGCTTCAGTAAGCTGACGCAAGTTGTTGCGCTCCGCACGATAACTGCATACACGGTCGCAGTTGCGTTCTGCGAATCGTGGGTGTTTAAGTGCGGCGTCCCGCGCACGTTGCTGTCCGATAACGGACCGCAGTTTAACGCCAAGTTCTTCCACAGCACGTGCCGCGTTCTGGGGATAACGAATTTGTACACTTCGTCGTACCATCACCAGACGAACGGGCAAGTCAAGCGATATAACCGAACAATCGCCTCGATGCTGCGGAACTACGTGGGTGAACACCAGGACGACTGGGATGTGTACGTGGGGCCGCTTACGTACGCGTACAACTCCCACGTACATCGCACCACACGCACCACGCCGTTTGAGCTCGTGCTCAGCAGGCCACCGCCGGAGTTCTCTCTCCGACGGGCGGACGGCGACGCGCCCCCTTCCCATAGGGGGAACCAACGTGCCGAGTTCCTCAAGACCTTGGATTCGACTATCCAGAAGGCCTACGGGAGCCTGCGTCGGACGCAGGCTCGCTACAAGCGCGACTTCGATAAGCGCATTCGACGTATTGATTCCCGGCTCCGTCCCGGAGAATACGTATATCTCAACCCCACCGATGGGGCTAAGACATCGAACAAGCTCGCCTCGCCCGCGGTCGGACCCTACCGCGTGCTCGCCAATGACCGCCGAACCATCATGATCGATCGTGATGGGGTCACCGAGCGAGTCTCCGCCGACCGCTGCGTGTACGCCCCGTCTCCGATAGAAGCGCCAGAAGCAAGTACGACGACCCCGCGGGACCTCGCCGATAAGGTCACAGCGGGAACGCAATATGCCGTCGAACGGCTACTCAGACATCGAGTCATGGAAGACGGAACTACGGAGTTCCTTATCAAGTGGGCGGATTATGACGCGCCCACTTGGACCGCGCGGACTCACGTCCCGGAGGAGTTGGTGTCTCGTTACGCCCAACGCCTCCGGAGACGTACCGGCAGGGATCTCACCCAAACCGTGAACGCGGACGTTCACGCTTAAGGGGGGGGCCCTCAACCGCTCCTTCGCGGATTAACCCCAGCCTGCACGAACAGACTAAAAGGGGAAGCGAAAGAGGTCGGCAGACCCTATCGGAGGGTCACAGCCGGGGATGCGTTCAAGTCAAGTCGTCTTGACTTCTCGGACGTCAAGGACGCGAGACATAAGAACAGGACAGTACGAACTGCCTGAAAAAAAATGTTGGGCCCTCGTAATGACCGACATTACGAGGACTGCAATACCCCGTTCGGATCGGAAAAATCGGACGGCACCCCCCCCCCCGAACAGGATTGCCGGATGATCCGTTAAGTCCAGCAACCACAGCGAGGAGGGGCGCCCGACGAACGAGGCGATCAGCGGTGGAATCACGAGAGCCCATCGGTGAGCAGAGTAAGCGACCAGAATGCCAGTTGCTTGTGTCTCGGAATATCCGAGAAGATTCGGGCTCACTTCGAGCCCTCAGTCCGTATCCGGGTCCGATGACCCGACGGACGAAGTGGTCATGACCCTATCGATACGGGTCGTTCGCGAGGAAACGCGCAAAAGGCGTTTTCAGATGAGCAGGCGAGTGAGGCTGCGTTCGCCTCAACAGTCGCCAGGATCGTTAAGGAAGGGGCGAAAGCGCGAGAGCAACTCGGTCGGAGGGGCACCAATATATGCGCACGGACGCTAGACACTTCAAAACCGCTGCCGAGACATGCCCCGTAATAAGGAAAATTACGGGGCATGAGAACGTTACACGTGAGCGACGCCGGAGATGCGCGCCATGCACCAACACCGATTGCGCCATCACTAAATCACTGCCGCCACCATACCCCGAAAATAACGAAAAAAATTAGGGTCAAAGTGTAGATTTTGGGGCGACACCCGGCCAAAGTGAAATCTACGTGGGGCGATTTCAATGCGGTGGGGGTTTTTATAGGGCGACACTACTAAAAAGTGCTTTGCTAGTAGGGTGATTTTGGTCCATGGTGTCCTTTTCAGGGGGTGACAATGCACGTTTTCTAGGGTGACAGAAAAACGATCGTAAAGTCACCTCCGACAAACTCATATTCGGGGATGTCACCCCATAAAAACGTATACCATCGTGGCATTTCGGCAGAGACCTAAATGTTAGAAAAGTCGCCCTAGAAATGCATGATTGTTTTAATGTCACCCCTATAAAAGCACGCCAACGCACGGTTTCGCGCTGGATAAAGCGCTCTCAAAACTGAAACAATATAGTGTGGCTATAGAGGCCGCCCAGTGCCCACCACAGTGGCATACGGTGACGCGCAGTCACGCGGCGTACGTTCTGCCTTCTGAACCCGGCATTTTTCGGCGTCTACGTTCCCTAGCTCCCCCCCCGCACATCTCGCCGCAATGCCCTCACCCGTCTTCTTCATCGCCTTGCTCACCCTGCCTCTAGCACGGTGCACCGCGGCCGCGTCTCCAAGTGACCCGGAACCCGCACCAAAGAGCCCGGCGCCCATCTCACGCGTGTCCGTTAAGAACGGAAGTTTGTGCAGATCTCCGGGGAGGTGCAACATTCCTAGTATTCTTGGACACCATGAGCTGGGCGATTGACAGGGTGATGATTGGTGATGGCCGACAAGGGGCAAGCGGCCACAAAATGCAAGACGGCGTTTTGTACGCTGCCGCCGGATTGACAGGCGGTGACGAAAGTTTCTGGCCTATCGATGCCAATTCGATTACACTATCCCTTCACACGATGCAGGCTCTATTAAACGCGATAGATGATGGTACCAACGACTTGCCGCGCAAGAAAAAGTTTTTGCAAGAGATGTTCCGTCGACTGTATGCGTGGATGATGGCCCATCGCGGTGTACCGATACTCATCGGTGGTATTGGGGCACGCGGACAAATCACTGGATCAAGAAGGTTTGAGGTGCACCAGTATGGCCCGAACCTCGTGCGCAGCAACGACGATTCATGCGTGTCGGCTGCGCTGTCCAACGGCACTTGTGCGCTATATGGTACCACAGGAGGAACAAGCGTCGACAAGTACCTTCGGAAGCATCCGATGAAGATCAAAACACTCAAGCAACTCTTTTCTCTGGTTCACCAAATTCCCGCTCAACTATCAGTGCGCCGAGTTCCTAAAGCTGTGAAGAAGGCGTTCGATGCAAATCCTTTCAAGTGGCTTGCGCACCATAATCAAGGCGTGTGGATAGTCCGAATAGTGGAACACGGAATTGTAGATCATTGCGTTGCGCTGGACTGCAACCGTGGTATTGTCCATGATAGCGCTTCAAGGTATCCGTTCGCATTAACCGAAGATGTGCTTCGTCTCCTTGGCGGAGATGAAGCAAAACATTTGCGCGTGGCTGAAGTGAGGGAGCTAGTTAAAGTCCCTGTCAATTCCAAGAAGCCCTCACGCTGCTCGTGTTCATCCCCCGCCCCTCCCGCTCCTTCTTCGCCAGCTTGAAGTACTCGGGCGTCGAGCAGGGGAGGCTACATGCGTGGGTGCGCAAGTTGGAAGAGAGGGAGAGAAGGGTCGGCCAGACGGAGGAAGCGGGGAAGGACCGCGTTGCCGAACGGGTTGCTACCGTCGCGAGGAGGGAGCTGCTCACGGCGAAGAAGGAGGAGTTGCAGAAGAGATGGAAGGGGACATGAGAGTGGTGGACCTGGGACGAGACGTTGCTTTCGCGTCTGACGCGCCCGGAGCAGGTTGGATCTTCGCCCCTGGCATCAGCGAGCGCCGCACCCTTGGCGCGTGGGGCGCACTCGGGGGAGGTTGCATTTTAATCCCTGGCATTAGCGAGCGCCGCGCCCCTGGCATTGGCGGTCGCGGCTTGCGAGACATCGGCCAAAGCGCCATGTAAGGCGGCCGTCCCACGCCGCCAGAGCTGTAAGGTACCCTCTGCGGCAGCCGTCGTGTTACGTCTCCCTTTCTGGCCTCGCTTTTCTTTGGTGGGTCCGAGTCCTGCGACCGGATTGCAACGTCGAACCTTAGGTGGAGAATGTAACCAGCTCTTCATGCGGCGAGCGTTTATGTAGTGCCTTTCTTGTTGATTGCTTCAAAGGCAGGAATGCTCTCAGATCATGAGAAGCCCTCACAGTTCAGCAGGCAGTTCTGAGTAGCTATACGGAAGCACTGTCTGCTGGAACAAGTCAAGATCGCCATACATCAATGCATATACATAATCAAGCTGCATTGTACACGCTGTGGTACAATATGCACAGCACTGCGCTGTATCACCGAAGAGGAGGGTCGTTGGAAGAGCTATACTATACATAAAGACCCCCAGCTGAACTGGAACTGGAACTGCCCCTGGGTTGCTCTCGTCTGCATTCCAGGCTCCCACTCTGCCCACTGGTCAAGTCATCCGGATTCATTCCACTGAATAAGGCCGGGAGACGTCGCCTCCCTTAATCCGCCAACCTTCCTCTCCGATGCACTCACCAAATCACTTACGTAGACGGAACAAACCCATTTTACAAGCTACAGCACTACAAAAGGCAACATGTGATAGACGCATCGCCAGGGCAAAGTCCAAGTTCCACAGTCCCCGAACCGCACGATTTCGTGCACGTCCCCGTGCGCCCAGTTTCTCCCGAGAAGCAAGCGCCGAAGTTTGGCACGCAGCACTGGATATCTGCCGGTCCAGGGCACAGCCCTGCCTCGGAGAACGAGCCCATCGCGGGGCACTCGCCTGTTGGCACGCACGTTCCGACGATACCGAAGGCCATGCAGGACGCGGGCATCATCGTCGTCGCCGGTGACGCTGTCGTAGGGGGGGTCGTCGCCATCGTCGTTGACGGTGGGTCCGTGGCCAACGTCGTGGCGGCCGTGATTGCTGCCGTTGTCGGGGCTGCTATCGTAGCGGTCGTTGCCGGGGCTGCTGCCGTCGCGGTCGTCGCCGCGGTGCTTGTCGTAGCTGCAACCGTAGTAGCCGCCGTCGTCATCGGCGACACTGTTGGCGGCGCTAGAGTAGTTACCGCCACTGTCGGCGGCGCCGCAGTCGTGGCTGCCACCGTCGTTCCTGCTACCGTCCGAGGCGCCACCGTCGTTCCTGCTTCCGTCGGACAGGTCGTCTCGAATGCGCACACGGTGCCAAGATTTTCGTCGAGGAAAAGGTCGTCGATGACGATGGTCTTGCTCCCGAAGACGGGAACTTTGCCCTCCACGGTGAAGTCTTTGCCCACCAAGTCGAGAGTGCCCGCCACAAAATGACAAGCATCAAAGGTGCCAAGAGTTAACCCCCCGGACGTCGGTGGGAAGGCAGGGTCTTGATAGTTGGCGTCCAACTGCAGGCCGACAGTTGCGCACACCTCTGCAGATGCGTCGCCGATGATTGGAAGAGACAGGTCGGCCGTGATGGCAGGCCGAACGCCGACGAATCCCTCCACGCTCAGATCCAAGTCGACAGTCGGTCCGGTAAACACCAGATCACCAGTGCCGCCTTCGCCTGAAGAGGCCAAGGACTCGGGGTCAAACCCGATGAGACTGACCTCAACTTTTTGACCAGTTTCATAAGTCCCAAAAAAGGAAGCCACTGCTGAAGCCGAAGCCATGAGAGAGAGTTCGTAATCCACACTGGCGAACAATCCAAAGCGGATCGTTCCGACAAGGAAGATTTTCTTCTCAAAACCAGCCCCTAGAATGGGAACAATGAAAAGCTCACCAGATTGATTGTTTGAGAACGATGCCGCCGCTGAGACAGACCCTGACGCCTCCACCCTCACCCTTTGTTCCCATGTCGCCTTGGGTGGGAAGCGATCGAAGTCGAATTCGCACACTCCAGCTGTTGCCTTGATTCCCCAGGTAACGTCCATGCCCGGCACGACCTCGGTGCTTCCGTCTTCATCAAAGGCCGTGATACCAATGTCGTTAACCCTAGCCACCGCCTTCATCTCCAGAATACTCTTCCCGGACTCCATGATGCGGGAAGCTGGGTTGACCAGCTCCCCAACGTGCACGGCCACGTGCGGCGCGATATCGGCACCGGAAACGTACCTCGTTTTCACGTGCACGCCGCCCTTAAAAATCGTGACCATCACGATCTTGCGGAAGACTATCTCGTCCAGAACGTTGAGCTCGTCCTTCACAGGTGGTTCAGGACACCCCAGGGAAGCGTGGTCGTCTTTAGGGCAAGTGAGCACGTTGCCCTCTTGAAAGTCTTCCGCATCAACAGGGCCAACGAACTTGATTCGGTGCAATGTACAGACGTCGACGGTCACTCCATCAGCGGTAAGTTCCTCCCACGGGACAACGGGCATGAGAAGGTCGGCTTCGGTCGAAATCTCGCGAACTCCTTGAGCGTTTTTCGACGCGGTCGTTCACGGTCACCTTACAGACATCACATGCTTCTTGCCTTCGACGGAAGCCGCAAGGAGCGCGGATAGGGCAAAGAAGATGTATTGATTCATGATTGCAATTGGAAATGCTAGTAACTTAGGCTGCATAGAACGCCGAGCAGCCGTCCTGGCTATCGACGCCTTGTTCGTCTTCCAGTGCGGCGGGAATGCTGTAGCGTTGTGAGGCCGCTTGGTGGGGACGCCCTCTCCCTTCGGCCGATGACCGTGCTCGATTGGTGCTGTTTGAACCGTTGCGACGGCCGAGGTGGCGGTGGGCCTCGGCAAGCAAGCGATGGGCGCGATGGGTGGAGGCGCGGGGGCGCGGCGATGGGCGGCGGGCGCTGGCACGGGGCGTGTCGGATATGTGACGTAAATGTGGGCCTCAAAGCTCTGGTAAACACTCGGACATTGCACAAATGGCATGTATGGCGCATTATCTGCAAAAATTGAGCAATTCGTATGAAACTACTGGTCCTCCAGAAACAGTGTTTCTGGCCGGCATGAGTGTCTCATTTGTAGGGCGTCCGCAGCGCAGATATTCTTGTCAAATATCCTGCGCCTCGGCCTGCGCCTCGACCACTTTCTCCGAGAGTCACCCCACAAAAATCCATCCTCCGGAAGTATCCCTCGCACCGCAGCTCGCTTTTCACTGTCACCCTCTGTTCTTTCCCCTTTTTCTCTGCCATATTTTGGCGGGATAATGCGATCTTTTCCGCCAGACGCCAGAAAGGCCCTGCATCACTTTGGGACCATCATCATCAACGAAACGCCCGTAATTGACGTCTTTTGTTGCGCTCATCCCGGAGATACGGCGGACGAAAGTGACGAGCCGACTTTGCGCAATATACAAAAGCGTTTCAAGAAGCTCTCTTTTCTTGTTCATCCGGACAGATGTGTGTCGGATCGCTCCTCCGCGAATAAAGCTATGCAAAAGCTCACTCGCGCAAAAGAACAAGCTGAGAGAGACATTCGTTTTGATGAGATGGAAAACGGGGAAGATGCTTCAAATTTGGTTCCCGCAACACTACTTTTTACACTCATTCCAACCTCGAAGGAGAAACTACTTGAACTCATGTTAAGGGAGGAAAGGGAGAATATTCGAAGAAAGGTCATGGCTGAGGAGGAGGAAATGTCTTCTCAAGCGGAAAAAGGCGAGGATAGGAGCAAAGAAAGGGAAAAAAGTGAAGAAAGGGAAAAGAGGGAGGGGCGTCGCAATCGTGAAGAAAGGATGCAAGAAGAAAGAGCTCAGGATTTGAGACGTAAAAGGGAGCAGGGGCTAGAGGAGGAGAGAGTACGTGCGAAGAGGGAGGAAGCAGAGAGAGAAAAAGAGCAGGCATTGGAGGAAGAGAGGGAAAGAAAAGGCTCAGCGGAAAGTGAATGGGGACATCAGCGGAGGGAGAAGGAAATGAGACAAGAATGGGAAACGGAAGACGAAGACATATGTCAGGTGGAAAAGCCTGAGACGATTACGCAAAGGCGGGAACGGATGGCCAGGGAGCGCAGAGAGAAGAGAATGTCTTATCAGGAACGAGCACGTATGGATAATGAGGCGCGGAAACGAGAAGAGAGGCAGAGGAGGGAACGAAGGGATCGTCATGAATCAAAGAGCCAAGGAGGGGCTCGGAATAATTCCCCCAGGATCCATACATCTTCGTTTGACGGAACCGATTTTATGACCGATGTCCTGGGGAGAGAGTTTGAATCTAAAATGGGTCACGGCCCAGATGGTGAGGAAGCGGAGTTCGTTGGGGCGCCTGACGATGATTGGGATAGAGAGGGGGGTGACGGGGTGAACTCGGATGAGGAAGAGGACGATGAGGATGTTGATGCCGAAGAAGAAAGTTCGATGGAAGATGAAGCAGATTCCTCTCGTTCCCCTCGCCCGGAATGTATTGACGACGATGACTTTGATTTCGGAGCATACATAGCCGTCACGCCTGAAGACACCAGCAGCAATGGAGAAGCTTGTGATGCAGCAGCTGCGGCTGAAAGGGTGTTGCCAGTTGACCTCAGAACTTTGTCTGAAGACGAACAGAAGAAACGGCGAGCGGAACAAAAGAGAGCTTCAAAAAAGAGAAGTCAGCGGAAGGCAATGGCGGAAATAGCGGCGGATAGAGTAGCAGAGATGACGTGGGTTCCCCGGCGATGCGTCCCGTATACCCCTGAGGTTGGGATTCAGCTTTCCGGAAGATGGCGCTGCGAGCAGCTCATTCGAGCATATACTGCGAATTTGGGTGTGCCGGAGGGAGTGAATGTGGTGAAAAACTTCGAAATGGCGCGTATGGACTGTCGACGAAAGCATTGTGCCGCAACTCTCACTTTTAATCGGCAACCGAAATCGGGATTGTGGAAGTTGAATCGGTTCCAAGAGCACGAAAACCAGTGCTATGGGCAGTCAGTCGACAGAAAGTCGTGTCAAATTAGACCGGCGTATACCGCTGAGCAGACCGCACGGGCGCTTCGTGATGAGTTCGCCTTGAACCCTGACATGCCCACCAGCGTCCTAGCGTCCATTTTAAGGGCGAAGTCAATTTACCGTCGACAACCAGCAAACTCACACATTCGCGCTGTGAGGCGCGAGCTGAACAGATACATCTCAGCTGCTCGAGCCGTTGACATGGCTGCCCTGGAAGGATACTCTGATCTGTTGAGGGAATTGGGGCACAGGGTGGACATTTTCATCTTGTCCGGTACGGAAATGAAGGCGCAGCGCATCAAGGCTGCACGATTCATATACAAACAACAGCAAAAACTTTCATACTCTGAAAAACTAAGATCCCTACAATCCGGGTTTAATGTAGAGGATGTGGACGTCTCGGATATTGCGGATGAGGGTAAATATTATGGCGGGTTCCTCTTCGTCCCGATGGTTGCAGAAGCTTTCTGTAGAAAGGGCAGGATGACATGCGCAGCGGATGCCGCTCATTGCGAGGGTTTGGGCCGCCGTTCTTACGAAACCACATTTGAAGTGTTCGGATACGACACTAACCATCAACTCTGCCCCTTGGTGTTCGCCCATTTCGTGGGAGCTGAGGGAATGGACACGTGGGAGAAAGTTTTTGCTGCCGCTGCGGATATCCCAGGGTTTGATGTACCTACGAGGACGACAATTGTCGACCAGGAGAAATCTATCGACTCAGCGTACAAGCGGTGCATGCAGCACGCGAAGTTGTTCCTGGACCCACTGCATGTCCGAAAAAATCTCGCTACAGCACTGGGTGCGGGAAAGGTTGTTGGTGTGCGCATGTACGATAAAGCGCTTCGAAACCCAAGCAGGGATGAGGTCATTCAAGCCAAAAAAGACTTCCCGATGAAGATGTCAGATTACCTTAATAGGTTTGATGACAGTGAGCTGTACAGAGCATGCTCGATGTTGCAAGATCTAATCACGACATCTCAAGGAGCTGAAAGTGGTATGTCCGCCGCCCTGCGAAACCACATCAGGACAGTGGAGCCTCAAAAGATGCTGGAGAAAGTTGTGTCGACACAGCGAACTGCCTTTTTGAAGCGGCAAGCAACTGCAATGAACTACAAGAGTCCCGTACCACCTCACATTGAACAACGTCTTGCGCTACTCATTCAGAGATCAAGAGTTTATAAGGAGTCTGTTAGGTTTGTAGAGGGAACGGGGCAAATGGAGGCGACAGTACGAAGCGTGGTGGACGGAACGCGTTTGAGGCATGTAGTCATGCGTTCAGAGCCAAACACGCCCCCTTCATGCTGCATGCATTCACGAGATGGTTCCGGTTTTCCTTGCTATCGCGGAACGGCTGTCATATGTGAGAAGTACGGATCTAATAATTTGTATAAGCACGTTGCGCGACGACATTTGACGAAAGCATGGAAAGAGAATTACTACAGCTTGTGTTACTCAATGCCGGCGCAATACTCTGTCGACAAAGTTATCAAACAAGCGAAACGGTCAGTAGCTTTTGGTCAGAACTTAAGAATTCCCAAAGCTATCCCTCCTCCTCGTGGGAGGCCAGTGAAAAACGCGGGAAAACGTAAGAAGAGCTGGTATGAGAACGGACCTGCGCCATCCAAGAGGAAGTATACTTGCTCTCTTTGTCGTTCTGAGACGCATACTGTTACTGATTGTGCACTGAGACAGCTTTATGGGGATAAAAACACTAGGTAAACATGCTTCCGTGGTATGGAAAATACGGAAAATACTGTATGTAATTGTATGTAGATAGAGTGGGTAGAAGTTGCCGGTGTTTCGCATATGAAGTCACCCTATATTTCCAACTGAAATCACATCAATCTCAGAAAACGATCCAATGTCGCCCTATAGACACAGACAAAGATCGGCATGTTTCAACATATCGTTTTCTTAGGGCGACGTCACCCTCGGAATTGGATGAATGAGGAACGTCACCCTTCAATGCCACCTCAATTGGGGTAGTCGCCCCCAAAACACCCCCAGGGCTAGAACTTCACCTCCCCAAGGGCATCAAAAGCCGCACCTGTCACCCCAAGATCCGCAAATGGCCCAAAAAATTAATGGGGAAACCCAAAAATAACGAAAAAATTAATGGGGAAAAATTACAGCAGCACGTGCGCGGCGTGCCCAGGTACTGTACGACGGGCAACCCCACCGCCACCGCCTCCCGAAAAAGATAGACAAAAAGGGTAGGGGTGGCCACAGTGCACCGGTGGACATGTGCATTGCTGGAAAGTCGAGGCAAGCGTGATTTCTCACACCGACGCCGCCGCCGTCTGAAAATTTGAAAAAAAGGAAGCAGTAAGCATCGGACACGTGCATTGCTGGACTATCGCAGCATGTCCGGCGGGCTGGCACGTGACGACGGAAACGCGACCTTCGCAGCGGACAACGAATCCCGACTGAGGGGGCAGACGGCGAAATGAAATGGCGGAGAAGGACGACGTTAAGCGTGTAAATTGACGAGCGGCAAAAGCGTGCCTCAAGTCGCCCGATCGTCTCTTCCCCTTTAACTCTCTCGGCTTACCACCGACTACACGCGGATTGATGGACCAACCCCAGTCGCCCTCCCAAGACCGAAAGAGGACGGATGGGCACAGCCGACGAGAGGGAGGACACGGGCAAGTACTGTGCGCCCCACTGCGGCCAAGGCCCCTTGATATCTACTAACGAGGACGACCCCTGAGGGCGTTAACGATGTCGCCGTGCTCGACAGCGACAACGCGCCCATGTGCAAGGCCGTACGAGGAGGGGAAATCGGCGCTATCGGACGCGCCGGCGTCGGGGGAGCACGCATCCTGCTGTGTGCGACGACCGCCATCCTCAAAATGTTGTTGGCCTCGCCGTTTGGATTGGACACTGTGTCGTTGGTATGCTCATCGAATGGAAGTACACGAAGTGCGCTGTGGTAGTGCTGCAACTGAGGTGGAATGAAAAAAAGATGGGAGTGAGTACAGTCGCATACTGTGGGTAATGGGTTGGAAAATGCGGGGGCTGAGGATGAGAGGGGCATTGCGCCCTCACTGGTGGCACGCAGCGTGACGGGTACGGACGCTCGCACTGGCCTCGACCCATCGACGGAATTAAATCGGACACCCATTCCATCGAGGCGATACTCCGCACGAGCGGCACAGCAAGGGGTCGAGGCCGCGCGCACCGCCTTCTTCGCCTTTTTCACCAACGAGGCGTAGTACTGGAAGAGGCTGTCGTCGGTCAGGGGGACTCACACGGACGCGACGCAACTATGGGACGAATCGCCATTCGAAGCTTTGCTCATCTACAAGTCTGATAACATATCTTTCCTGACCAAACGGCCGAGGGACAGCCTATGGCGTTGCCTCCCCCGCCTTGCGAGAGCTCATCGGCCTCTACATAAGGGGCTCGGAGACGGGTTGACCGTCTACCAAGAGTACGCATAAGGAGTACCCCCCCACGTCGGACGCACTGTGCGCGCATCAGGGGTGACGCGCCTGTGCCAAATAGAAGTCGGGTTGAGGGAACAGACGGGCTACCGTCAATTCGAGGCAGATTGCCGCGACCAGCGCGGAGAGCGGGTTCCAAGCGCCCCTCGACTGGCGAACGTGAATCTGACTCCATTAATGACACCCGCGCGCTTGACAACAACCGCCCGCGTCGTCGCGCGCTGTCAATGGTAGGAAACGCGATGGATAGGAAGAGAGGGTGAACAGAGGGGGATCGCCTGACGCTGCTGAACGATTGTTTCGTGCACGTGGCGCACCGGAACTGCAGGGAGTACCAAACGATGACGGAAAACCACCTGGGAAGCTGCATCCGTCGACGGCGACGTGACCTCGCAAAACTGGCGGGGCGCAGGGTGAAAAAACGGAAGGCGACGGGAACCAGAGTGTCGAGACAGAGAGGGAGACGAGAAGGACGGCTCGTGTCGAGGACCAGTCATGTCCCCGACAAGCAACGACTTCGTGTCAGGGAGGAGGACTACGAAGGGGGAGAAATGGCGCAACAAGGGCGCCCGTGCATCGCAATTGAAAACGCACATGACAAGGGAAACGGTTGACGACGACATAGAGGAGATTGCGTCCTGAGAGAGAAGACAATAGGGTCGGATCGGCAAGCACCCTTGGACGCGGACGTCCCCCCTTGGAGCTTTGTTTTAGATTAGATCAACTCAGAATCGGATCGGTTACTGTAGGGCTCGATGCTCTACCGTACCATCACGTGTACACGTGTACACGTGTACGCGCGGGACCGAAGAGCGCGCACACACGTGTACTGTCAGCCCCAATTAGAACTTTTTGTCGCTAATCACGGCGCGTGCCATGATTTAATTTTGGGAAGATTTCTTCAGGCGACAGCGCACCAATCAGGAACCGTGCTCTGATTTTTTGGCAGAAATTGTTTTCGCGGGAAATTATGACAATTTTTGGGATGATTTTCTGATTGCGCTGCGGACGATAAGGATAAGGATTGTCGTCGGGCGTCGTTGCGCGCCGCGCCCTCGCCATCGGTGGCGAGGGCCGATAAGGATAAGGATTGTCGTCGCGCGCCGTCGCCACGGACGGCGAGGGCCGGCAAGTCTACAGTACGACGCGCAACGGACCCCAAGCCTCCCGTTGCTCTACGAAGAGAGCCATGGTCGAACAGCATGAAAGGACGCGGGGTGGGACGTCAACAAATCCGAGACCCCCCCCCTTTTTTTTCTTGTCCAGACCAGGGAGGAGACCTTCCGCGAGCGTAGGAGAAAGACTTGCGAGGAATTGCCTTAGGGGCTTTACGGGAAAGGAAATGACTAGGGATGTCGACAGCCGGTCCCTATTCTTGCACGCTCAACGGTTCGTATCGTTGGAGGGTTCCGACGACCCTGGAGCACGCGCCCTCGGGGGGCAATAACTTGGATAAAACTGCAACTCGGGCTCCATTTCATGGAGCGGAGGAAGTGTGGCCTCTCCGTGGGGAGTCCAACCCCGAGGCGGATCAGCAGATGTCGCGATTGCGTCGGTCGTCGAGAGGCCGTACCCGCTACCCTCATAAGGATCTCGAAGATTCTGCCGCGGCGTGGACGCAGCACGCTCCGGGGGCCCAACACGAGCGGCTCTGAGCGCGTCCCGTTCTCCGCGATACCGATCGCGGTCGACGACGGCGCGCTGGAGATCACTCGCGCGACGTGAGGAGGCACCGCGTAGGACCTCGAGCTCGTACCGGGAGTCGCGAAGCTGTGCCGCAAGAGAGTCACGTTCAGCGGCAAAAGACTGACGCTCCGTTTCGAGGCGACGCGCTTCGCTACTGCGCTCAAGGTACCAATTCGTCGGGGTCCGAAGTAGACCCTCCACATTCCAGGTCCGGTCAATTAAGCTCCCGAGGGCGCGGGACAACCTGGGGATGGCGGTGATCTCGCGACGAGCTAGGTCGAGACTAAGCACAGTGAATCGCGGTGTACTAGGGTACCCAACCGATCCTAGGGAAGGCAGCGGAGGCAACGTAGTCCCCGCCGCCGTATCGTGACCGACTTCGGGATGAGCTCGCACTGCGATGGCTGGGAATTTGCCATCGAGGTCACGATATCTCTTCCGCCGCGCCTGTCGCGCCGTGGACCCGACACCTCCTTTGCCACGAGAGGGACCCACCGCACTGGAGCCCAAACGAGCCACGAAGGCGTCTCCTTTTAAATCGTAGGCGAGGAAGAAGCTCTGGGTCCCGGTTGTGTAGTCAGTCCACGGCCGCCGATTGCGTTCGGGCACCGCAACGGCAAGCTGCATCAAGTCGAGAACCGAAGAGTAGGTCCACGGGACAGACGGAGCCGCGCTCCAAGGGGTGCAACGCCACGTCGGGCAGCGACGGCGCGACCCGACCAAGGAAGGACAGCACACCGATGGGCTGTACGAAAACGCGCCCGTGCAGGGCGACCTCGCTCATGAAAGCGTTGCAAGTTGACCACGCCCACTCACCCTCGTAATTGTAGACCAACTCCTCGTAGGCTGGATGCTTCGAGTCAGTACCCGCGAAGCCGAAATGCTTCAAAGCGTAGGGGAGTAACGGATGCACCCCCAACGATGGGAGTGCCTCCCCTATGCTTGGAGGAAGTTCTGGGAAATCGCCCCGCGATAGGCCCGCGGAAAAGGCAGCGGACGGGAATACTCGGCCGTCGTCCTCTTCATTATGGCGGTAGGCCGACCAATCGTTGGGGGCTAAGGCAATACGATGGATACGCATAAGCGCGCAGGCGGACTTTTGGAGAGCTGCGCGAGCCCGGGAGTGAGTACGAGGACGCGGGCTGACGTACAGCCCCGCTACCTCCGAGAGGACCAACCGACGGAGATCTCGAGGGCCCCGATGGAAGAGATACGTCGAAATTCGATCAACGTATTCCGCCTCCTCGATACTATAGACGAACGTCCTGTCACTAGGTATCTCGTCCGGAATTTGATAAGGGGCGCCGTCGCCCTCAGACAAGAGACGACCCAAGGCAATGGACGCCTCTGCTGCGAGGCCACCCTCGTAGATGGTGCGAACCCGGCGTAGATCGGGGCGCAAGTGCGCCCTCGCCAGGACCTTCCCAACGGTATCGCCCGACCGAGCGTGGAGGCGCCACGCGTAGTTCAGGCGACCGAGCGGCAGCGGAATGGACCGCTCTAGGGGCACCCCCAGCCACTGCGTGGAGGTGTCGGACACCTCCTCCTCTGCGATCCGGCCGAGCCGAGAGGAAGTAGTCGGCGCACCGGGGCACCGACAACTTCCGGAAGCCCCGTATGAGCCCAAGACGGGCTGGTACGGACCATCGCGCGGCCATACCGTGAATCCGCCGACGGGTGGGCCGCCCGCGCCATCGATCGGCGCAGGCGGAAGGGGCATCGGACCCCCCGTCACCAAGGACGGATGGGCCGCAGGAGGCGGAGCGACGGTCGGCAAGGGACCGATCTCCTCGGTTACTGTAGACGTTCGGGGACCTCGGGATTTTCGGAATGGTCTCGGGGGCCACCAGGGCGCCGGAGCGGAGGAGTTGGGGGCGACCGAAAGCGACTGTGAGGGCACCCCTTCGACGGGGGTGCGGTTGTCTATAGCCGATGAGCAAATGACCAGCTCGTCCGACCCACTGCCCGGAGCTGGCCGAGGAAGCGTGATACCGCCCTGAGGGGTAGTGGGAGACGGCATATCGATAATGCCGGGGCGTGAGCCGAGTATGCAGACGGGGGAGAAGGCGAGCTCGGGGGCAGCGAAAAGAAAGAGTGCTCGCCCCGGCAGAGGAAGAAAAACGGATCCCCTCGGAAGGGGTAACAAGGTGATGCTGAGGCCGACCCCAGAGGGCGTGCGCACGACCACCCGGTTAAGAGGGGGCGACAGAGACGAAAGGGAAGCGATATCGCCGGTTGCAGGGGAGAAGGGCGAGGAATCAGCGCGCGCGCGAAGGCGCACGGGGCGAGACGCCGAGAATACCGCCCAGAGAGCGGAGTCGTGGTAAGGAGCGGAAGGGACCGTATCAAGGACGCGGTTAGACATTTCTCTAGCTCTACAACCCGTGGACGCGGACGTCCCCGCTTAAGAGAGGGGCCGTGTAGTATTATCCCCCCCTGGGGCTTTTTAGTTAGATTACATCAACAACGGGATCTAGTGCTGTAGAGCCCGATGCTCTACAGTACTACTGCGCGTGGCCACGTGTACCCCTCGGGTACCGGGCGCACGCGTGCACACGTGCACACGTGTACCGCGCGGGACGGAAGCGCGCGCACACACGTGTACTGTCAGCCACGATGGCTGACAGTATTACAGTACGGTCCGATCTGTACTACAGTAGTCCACTACAGTACTTCGGTACTGTAGTGTTATGGATTGTTTTGTATATTAAATATGGAGCGCACCGGCGGGGTGGAGGAAGACAAGCACGGACTTGTCACCGACCGACCGTCAAGGTCCGACTTCCCACTTATTCTAAGGTAACGCTCGCTAATTACCTTAGAGCGGCACCGAGCGCGGGTTGAGGACGCGCGCGGTACGCCCACGAGCCGGCTCCGCCTCCGCCCGTCGGTACTGGATCGTCACCCAGTACCGCACCGGGCCGTCGAGGCGTCGAACCGCTCGCGCGTACCGGCGTCCTCCCCGTTCCCGCTCTACCACGCTACCCGGGCCGGCTGCCCGGTGCCGTTAGCTGGTGTCCTGCTTCAACCCCGTCTTCCCGATCGACAAGGGTCTCGGTCGAACTGGGCATACACCCCTATCGCTGGGGGTGTTTATGCTACACTGTTAAGCTGGAACCCTTCGGCAAAACCGAGATCAAAGCCTTTGATACCCTGAGAGAAGCGGTGATCTCCCCGCCAATTTTGGCGTTGCCCAAGGCTGGGTTCCCATATTCAATGGACACGGACGCCAGCCACTACCAAGTCGGCACGGCGCTCTTCCAATCATACGAAGATGGACAAAGGAAGCCTATCGGGTTTTGGTCTCGATCACTACACGCTGCAGAGCAAAATTACTCCACTTCGGAGAAAGAATGTTGTAGTACAACCCCCTCTGGGGCTTTTTAGTTAGATTAGATCAACAACGGATCTAGTGTCTAGACGACCGGCAATTTGCCTCATATGAGGTCAGGCTTGGCCTCATATGAGGCCGGGTTTTTTTTTGCAAAAAAATATACATTAAATCGAAATTTTATAAAATCAGTTTAGACACCATTTCTTTAACCAATATTCCCTCGGCAATAGCTTCCTGCAAAACATCGAGATAGCAGTTATGAATACACAGAAATACTAAGAATCTAACATAGTTTCAACTATCGGATGACATTTTAAACAGGCGTTTTGGTTTCGAAGATATCAACAAAAAACGTTTCGATGTTCTTTAAAAAAGCTTCTTCTTTAGGTATTCTCAAAAAGCCTGGAAAGGACGTGAAGATCTCACCAAGCTCCACCCTTCCACAGCGCAGAAGTCAACTGCGGTGGCGAGAGTATCTTTTTCCATTTTGTTCAGCTAGCACAAGTCGAGAAAAATTAAGTTGAAAAGTGACCTCATATGAGACCATTTGTCACCTAGACACTAGTGCTGTAGAGCCCGATGCTCTACAGTACTACTGCGCTTGGCCACGTGTACCCCTCGGGTATAGGGCGCACGCGTGTACACGTGTACATGTGTACCGTGCGGGACGGAAGCGCGCGCACACACGTGTACTGTCAGCCACGATGGCTGACAGAACTACAGTACGGTCCGATCCGTGCTACAGTAGACCACTGCAGTACTTCGGTACTGTAGTGTTATAGGTTGTTTTGTATATTAAATATGGAGCGGACCGGCGGCGGTGGAGGAGGACAAGCACGGACTTGTCACCCACCGACAGTCAAGGTACTACTTCCCGGTTATTCTAAGGTAGCGCTCTCTAACTACCTTAGAGCGGCACCGAGCGCGGGTTGAGGACGCGCGCGGTACGCCCACGAGCCGGCTCCGCCTCCGCCCGTCGGTACTGGATCGTCACCCAGTACCGCTCCGGGCGTCGAGGCGTAGAACCGCTCGCACGTGCCGGCGTCCTCCCCGTTCCCGCTCCACCACGCTACCCGGGCCCGCTGCCCGGTGCCATTAGCTGGTGTCCGGCTTCAACCCCGTCTTCGAGATCGACAAGGGTCTCGGTCGAACTGGGCATACACCCCTATCGCTAGGGGTGTTTATGCTACAAATGTCTCGCTGTTGTGTGGGGTGTAGTGGCGCTGCGCCCCTATCCCCAGGGAACCCGGTTCACGGTACATACCGACCATTCTTCCCTCCGCTGGTTAATGGAGATCACGGACTCATCAGGCCGATTGATGAGGTGGCGACTCCGTCTTGGAGAGTTTGACTTCGACGTGAAGTACAAGAAGGGCAAGCCCAATACCCAAGCCGACGCGTTATCGCTACTGTTCACATCCGGGGAGACGACAGTCCCCGTAGATGAAGAAATCCCATGTTTTCTGGGAAGATTCTCCGAAATGGAGCCAGTCAATAAGTTTTCTGACGACTTCGAAGATCTCGAGTCGGCAAGGTTCGACGCCATATCGAACACGGAACGCTACTCTACTGACGAGAATTTATTGGATCCTATCACAAGGGAAGAGATGCTACGTCATCAGCTGGCAGATGCGTTCTGCGCTGGAATTACAAGGCGAATCAATCGTGGGGATGACATCCTGTTTGCCACTGAAGAGGGTGGGGTTCTCGTCAGGAACGTAAATGCGACACCACAAGTGGTGGTACCACAGGACCTCCAAGCGAGGATTCTTTACATGGGACATCATGCACTGCTTGGCGGTCACCCCGGTGGCAGGAAGATGTTCTACACTCTAACTAGAGATTGCTACTGGCCATCGCTGGCCGTAGATTGCTACGAAACTGCAAGAAGTTGTATACATTGCGCTAAAGAGCGAGTCAAACTTCGGAGGAAGACTAAATGCCACAAGCTGTTCCCAGCTACGGCGCCTCTCAAGTCGCTCTCGATCGATCTCCTTGGGGAGTTAGCCCGTACCCCTCCCGGAAATCGGTGGCTCCTGGTGTCACAGATCGCTTCTCCAAGCTGGTCCGCACCGTGCCTCTCAAGAGGATAACTGCCGCAGAAATCGCAAACGCTTTCGTCCACCATTGGGGGTTTGTCTACGAATCACCAGTCACGGTGCTGGCGGATAACGGAAAGCAATTCGTGTCCCGATTCTTCCAAGAGATTTGCCGCATCCTGGACATCAAGAACGTCTTTACGACGACCTACCACCCCCAAACGAATGGGCAGGTGGAGCGCTTCAACAGGACAATACTGTCAGCGCTTCGACATTATGTCGCTGAACACCCAAAAGACTGGAACCTCTTCAATGATGCGCTTACGTATGGGTACAATACGCAAACGCATAGTACAACCAAGCTCGCCCCATTCGATCACGTCTTATCGCGACCACCGCGTGCCCTATCGTTGCAGGCAGAACCTCAGCTGGAGGAAGTTGGCCATGCCCAGTATCATGCCAAGTGGCGAGCCTGGCTTCGTGGACTTATGAGCACGGCTCAAGCCGAAATGAAGAAGTCTCAAGAACGCTATCGAGCGAACTACGATAAGCACATACGCCATCCAAAGGCAGAGAATCGTCCCGGGACACACGTGTTCGTCCGACGGGACTACGCAAATCCTCGTACAGAAGCTCGCGACAAGCTGGCGCCAGTGGCAAATGGACCATACCGCGTCGTTTCTGCGGATCAAGACACCGTGTTTATCCAGCATGGAGAAGAACAAGAACGCGTTACACGCGATCGGGTAGTACCTGCACCAGTGCAGCCAAGTCAACCTGTAACGTCATTCACGACGAATATCCACGATCGAAATTGTGTTCCACGTCCCGATAGACCGGGTATCCCGATCGGTACAGTATCCACGTCTTCTATACAGCAATCTCAGGTTCCCCCAACAGGGTTGGCGGCCTTGCTAGACACATCGCCTATGAATGGCGCAGCCCAAACTGGAATTTGGAACAGAGCTCGGATTGGACAGCCGCCACCTTCGAATCGCTCTCATGGGACGACCAAAAGCCGTCCCGAACACTCGAGGCATGTGGCTCGTCGCTACGCGCGGTTGGCAAATGATACTTCGGTCGGACAGGAGAAAAACTCTACACCACCCGCTGACAGTCCCCGTGACGAGCCGACTCCCACCTCCAACGAAGGAGAAGGAGACGCACGCTACCAATTGGAGCCCGAAGCAGCCGCCCAGAAAGTCCGTGAACTGACGGAGCAACACTCAAGGGACCGGCGAGAAACTGCGTCTAACCCTACAACAAGAAAAGTGGACAGGGATCAGTCGCCATCTCCACACGCCATCAAAGGCGAAAAATACGTGGTCGACCACGTCGTCGCGCATCGCTATGATGACGACAGTAAACTCGTCTTTCGAGTAAGATGGTACGGCTATCTGTCGGAGGAGGACACTGAAGAACCCATTAGTCACCTCCGACGGAGCCATGTGATTTTATATTGCAGAAGAAAAGGATTGAATGTCCCAGACTCGATCACTCGAGCAAGACAAGGATAGCTTCAAGACTAAGGTGGTTTCTCTTTACCTAAAAGGAATGACTACTCGCCCTATGGCGCTGCTGTACGCGAGTTACCGGTTCGCACTTACCGCCAGATGGCGTTGTGAACTTCTCAAGGAGGTTAAAGAGTGCAGGGTAAACCCGGTCTGCCATCGCGTCACGTATCGCGACCAGGCTTTGTGGAAGGGCGAGCCTCTCCACTCGGCACGTCGGACATCGTCGGGCTTGCCGGAGAAAGTCTGGACACTTGACGTCGCACAGAGGCCGCGAAAGCGGACAGCGAGTCCTCCTCGGAAGCGATGTCGACCCCGGCGTCACGCAGAAAGTTTCGTACGATGGCCATTTGGTCGTCCACAGTTTTACGAGTCGGAGGAGCCCGGTCAACATGTATACCGGCTCCAGCAGAATCGTGCGCCACTTCGGCGTTACTCACATTGAGTATAGGGCCTCCTGCCGAATCAGGAGTCTCCACGGGCGCCACTTGGCGAAGTTCATGATTCATTCCGTCATTTTCGACGTCTTCTTCCCCGTTGTCCTCCTGCTGGAATCCACTGACGTCGGGGGAGAAGCAATAGTCGTACCCCCGACGATGGCTGTCAGGGATAACACGCTACGCATCAGAGACCTCCTTCACTCTTTCTGGCGTACATTGTTGATGATGCCAAGGATCATAAAACACAAAGTCGCCACTGGAGGCGCTTTTCGCTATTGGTGAGCGATCGCGAATTCTTGAACCGCGTTGCTGATTCCGCGGATTAATCGCGTTCCAGTTGATGTGGTCTACCTTATTAATAAGAAAAAGAAGCTCCTCATAGTTGTGCGGAGAACCCAACGCCGTGGACAAGTCCATTTGGCGAATATAATACCGCAGAGTCGGGGGCACCCAGAACAATCTGGCCCTGTCATATACCTCCTGTAGAAGAGCGGCTCCAACCTTGGCCACCCACTCGCTGTAAAATAGCGTTCACAGGCCAGAATGGCAGTTACAGATCAAGTGCCGACCTGCGTACGTGAGTACAGGTGGCAGGTCCACGAAAACGCCGCGAGGCATTTCGAACATACCCCAATGTTCCGGGATCGAGACATACCTGTCTCGATGACGCGACTCCGCGATCTTCTCAAGCTCCACCATTTGATATGGAACAAGGAGTCCGAAACGCAATCGAACGCAACACTCCCACTTCATGTGGCTCCAGAAGACTTCATCGTCATATCGACGCAGAAAGCGGAGTCCGCACGGAGGATGGGGCGACTAAACCGGAGCGCAGCGCCACACGGTTGCGGACTTCCCCGCCACTGTTCGGGGTCTTGCAGTATCGCCACAAGGCGTTCACTGTAGAGCTCTTCTCCGCGGGTGCGATAGAGGTGGAAGTCGAACCCATACTCTTCGGGGACAAGCGTTGTGCCGAGGAACCGGTGGAAACGTTGATACACCAATTTGGTGAAAGTGACGCGAGCGTCGCGCACGGGTTCCCGACGACGCGAGCCGTCGACCTACGTAACTCTTCTCTTTTGGTCTCTTTTGGTCGGCGTCCATCGCTACACAGTGGCGAGCCCAATCGTCGCTTCGGACAGCCCCCAGTGTGAGCCCGTCGGGCAGAAAACCCGCTCGCAAATATTGCGTAATTAACGCGTCATCGCGATAGCTCACGGGGTCGTGCCACGGCGCTCCCGCGAAGAGCTCGGCATGCTCAAGCGGGCCTTGCCGGATAAAGTCGCCCGCGTGGCGGAAGACGCGACAACGCGCAGGAGCCCGGATGGTTCCCGTTTCGAAGCCTTCTGCATGCGACATACAGGATGCCAGAGGCTCTCAGCTGTGAAGAGGAAACGTACGCGAAAAAAAACCCGAACAGAAATACATGCGAAAAAAATCGCGAAGAGCTCAGTCAGAAACGCCGCCGTCGGCGCAAGAACGCGCGCACCCGCGAGAGTCGCTGACCTGGAGCGCCAAGAAACGCGAAAAAATAGAAGCACGCGAGGGGCTGCGAGTGCAGTCAAAGATGACGGGGTAATGAACGGCGTGTCTCAGGCGGATCGGCTCGACTCCTGAAGGAGGGGTGATGTTGTGCAGTGACCCTGCGCCCTTTATCTCTGGTCACCGCTGTCGCAGGGCCACGCTCCCCGCCTTTGACACGTGTACTGAGCGCGCACACTTGGGAAGTTACCCCACGTGGCCACACGGGGCCACACGTGTACCATACGTGAACACACGTGTATGACAGTCGTACGACACTTATATGATACCTGTACAACACGTGTACGACACGTATATATACGTGGTGCACACGAGTTTCTACGCTAATTAGCGTCTAATGCTAAGTGGCAATTCTAATGACCACAATTAATTATTAATTACCCATTTAGTACCCGACGCCGACAACGGCGCTCGGCCTATATAGGTCGGGTGTCAGAAGGCGTTACAGTAAAGAGGCATCAGGTGATCGGACCCCATCTCTGGTGGGATCCTCTACGGTTCCTATCTAGTTGGCTAAGTCTGGTACCTGCACCCTTCGTCGTCATCCTTTTTCTTGTTTTTCCTTTACTTTTTGACCTATTTCTACATTTCTTCACTATTGTTCTTCTTCCTTCTTTCTTTTGTTTTCTTGTGTTGTTCTTCTTCGAAGCTGTCGATAGCGGTCCGCAATACGGCCGCGACACACCCACTCCTTCTAGTTACTCGATCCCGAGTACCACTTCACGCGCTGACGGCCACTCTACCCGCGATTCTCGTGTTACCTCTGAGCTACCACGGAGAGAGGGCCCCGATCACCCTGGTGGTGACTGGACATACCGCTTTTCCTCATAGCGAGATTTACGCCGTCGTTGGCGAGTGTGGCCACTGCACTAGACCCATGCCTCTCTCGACGCATGTCCATCCAATGTCAGGCAAAACAGCTTGTCCTGTGGTACCCATTTTTGAACATATCGTGCGATGTGCTCCACCACAAATGGAATAAGGCGCTTTTCCATGCTACCATTCTCAGACGTTAGCACAACACCGTCATCAGGCATCAACGACTTTCTCGTCAGCTACTGTAGTTCAGCTGATGGTCTGCTAGGAACTTCTTCCTCTGTCAAAGGTTGAAACCAAGAAGACATAACGTTTTTGCCTGCCACTATGAAAAATAGAGGGCTTTTTCGACCAGAGGCAGAGACGGCTACCACGGCAGCTATGTGCTTGTTACTTCTATTGGAATTACCAGACCAAAAGCCACCGTGATGTGTATCTGACGCGCCAAAATCTTTCTCCATTTCGCCAAAGTCTGTCGATACAGAAGTCTCATACATGTTCCAGAGGCGGTCTAGCTCAAGACATATGCCAGTAAATTCAGACTCAACAGCTTTCAAAACTTGAACAAATGTGGAAAGGTGTTCGTAGTTTTTCGCGTGCAGCTTTGTTTGTTCTTTGTTTTCGGATGTTCGAAACGCGATATCCCTGTTTCGGGTTCTCCAGGGTATAAAATAGGTAGCCACTCGGCTACAATGGATAGAGACATAACATCATCAGGAAAGAAAGGAAGTTTCTGGTTCTCACACTGCGCTCAAGAGTCTATCCCCAGTTCTCCGCTCAACACTGCCATTCGTGACATCAATGTCATGTTTCTTGCAGCAACGGAGAGAGGAACTCCATTGCTGATATGCTGAAACAGAACTTGCTGAAATATGCTGTGGAGTTTCATGGTATGGGGTGCTTAGGGGCGCGATTGAGCACCACGTTGCGAGATGGAAGCGCGATTTCGGTCTCAAAGTATATTGCGACAGGTTTCATATCGCAGTACGGCCACAACAGTAGGCCATACATGACAATTGCACCATTTTCCGCGTGTGTCGGTGTTGGTGATTCGGTTTGAGTGCGTTTTTGTTACTTTGGTTCCCGGGAACTGTGGAGGAGATGGTACTATCACTGGTGTGGGTAATGAAAATTATAGAAACCGATTTATGTCCAAAAACCGAATATGGTAACAAACGGTTATACCCACAAGAAGTGGCAACATTGCGATAGGGACAACAGGAGACGGGATGGCGAGATATACCGTAAGTAGCAGTTTACATGATACTGTCCGTTTGTGTTCTTTGTTGTTGCGGGGAGGGGAAGCTCAGCCGAGCTCGACAGAGCTCGGCGTAGCTCTGTTGCGCAGTGGCGTACTGTACGATACCGTTGTACGGTACCAAGGGTACAGCAAATGAGTGGGTTGCCTCCCCTGAGTTGCTTCCGGTGGGCAGGTGGGGTGGTGTTTGAATGAGATTGTTTGAATGACAATATTTGAATGAGAATATTTGAATGAGATTGTTTGAATGAGATTGTTTGAATGAGATTGTTTGAATGAGATTGGTTGCCTCCGTGCCGTTGCTTGAGAGCCACGTAGATCAGACGCCAAACTCGCACGAGAACGTACAACCGAACATATCGTGCAGTCTCCAGTAACGGACAAGAGAACACTGCATCAGCAGTGCAAAACGCCCGTTGCCATTACAGTAATTTTCATTACAGCATAGCAGTACAGTACCCTGTACAGTACTGCACAACCCATGAAGAAGACCCGGATCTAATCTCCATGATCTAATCTAAAGCACCAATTTCCCAACATGAAAATGTCAGCTTCCGTCTTGAGTCAAGACGACGGAAGCTGACATTTTCCTGTGACAAGTGTCAAGACTCTTGACAGAGCCGTCCCTCCCCCCCCCTTTCCGTGCAACCGCCTGCTACGCTCTCCAGCACTAGATCATGAAAACCAACGCGACGGCGCGTAGTGAATCGAGCATCGAGCATCGAGCATCGACGCCGGTTTTGTAACTGAGGCGGCAAGGATGGGAAGATCCCACGAGTGAGTGCCTGAACGCGTGACGTTTCTTTTGGTCTAACGAGGGTGTCCAAAAGCAATGCCCGTGTGGTGCAAGGAACGACACCTCGTTTATTGTCCGCTCGAAGCCGGATCGCCCTAAGAGGCAGACGCCGCCGTCGCGTGGCGATCGGCGTGTGTGCATGTGTTACGTGGACACGTATGGCTGACTATGGCTATCATGACAGCCCGCTGAAGAAGAAGCAACAACAGGGCCGCAGGCCCAGTTGCTCTGCACGCAGAGCGACTCTTGAGCATTTCTGTATCCCGTACAGTACACTGTTCGTACTGTATACACGTGTCCTGCACACGTGCCGTGTCCTCATTACAGAGACTGTTCCTGGCTTACAGCTCAACCAACAACCGCAACCTCTTTCGGTTGACAATTGCTTCATAGCTTCATCAGTCGCTACGCACATGGTCATGAACATGCGGGGCTGATACGATGGAAGCGCACAGTTATTGCAACGGCGGAGTGAAAAGAAGACTCGTATTGTGATGGCAGCAAGTATCCACTGCTTTCTGCCGTCTAGCGAGCACGTCCATCTCGCCAATAAGCAGCACTGGCCGCTTTCCCGGTCCTAATATTGACACTGTGACTGCTGTTAAACACTGTATTGCGTTGCTCCCATTTTCTAATATCCACACAACCACTTGGACGCGTACAGCGCTCATAAACTTCTTCATGGACATAGAGAACAATTCCTTCGTTGACACGAAGAGACGAAACCTCACCTGCAAGTGTAAGTCTATGCCGACTCGCTATGCAGACCCAAACCCCAACAAAAGGCTAAGTCAAACGCTTTATTTCCCACAAAAGCCACTCATAGTGACAAGCCTCTTGCCATTCCTTTCACCAAAGCAACTACACATAGCAGTCCCAGAAACGCATTCAACCCTAGCCCCGCACCCGCCACCACCGAAGCCACCATGCTGTCATTAGGGACGCACTATTGCCTCCTCTTTAAAATTCACATTCGAAGATACACCATTGCACCCACAACCCACAACACTGCCACACAACCATCTGCAATCGTATCGTCAGGTATCACTCCTCACCGTCGCCGCCTCCCCTCAAAACTGAGCCATGCCCCGTACTGTACCACAACGAAGACCTCACATCAAATCATTCCTACATTCTCTATAGTTCCCGTGTCAAAAGCTGCATATGGGCGCGCATCTGCACTGTTCACCCACCTCGCACCGGATGGCAGGTTACGATATGTTTTCCTTCACAACTGGATGCCTTATTCATCTAATCGATCACCCGATAACCACTACAGTACGTACACTAAACGCAATATGTCTTATCGCCCCGTATCAGACACACTCGCTATAATCTATTTGTTTCTTCATGACAGAAAAGTGTTCAGGCAGATTCAATTCTACGTCACCGTGTGATGTAAACTTTAGAAAACGAAAACAATAAAGATTGAAGCAGTCCACAATATATATGCAATTGCACAAATCCGAGAACATACAGTATGCTTGCCACGTCTTCCACAATATCGGTCCCACGCGTTCCGGGAATTACAGGTCTTTCGGGACTCATCCATGCGACTGTAGAAGGGCACACTTCTCAATTCAAACATGCGCATCATAATCGACACATCGCAATTTGTTCCCTCTTCTCTGGTGATGACTGCGAATTGGTTTTCGTTTCCTCTTCATTCGTGTCACTTGCGATTCAAGTAAACATGAAACTTTTCGCTATTTCGTGGAGTGTCGAAACATCGGTGTTTTCAATTCAGCAAGCAGGACTATACCTTCTGTTTGTGCAAACTCATACCTAAAGTTTACCGATGTTTTCGACCGCATCAAATGCAACTTGCACAGCATTAGGACACCAAGTTTCAGGCCAAATCAACTTTATTGTTCTCTACGCTTTCCGGACCACATGAAAGTGGGCTGGTCCCAAGATGAACTCTGTCGTGGCTAAGGCAAATCATCTCGTCATGATTCCGAATCGGCGACTACACCAAGTCTCGCTCTACGCGTCTCTACGCCTTTTCAGTTTAAATGAGACCTCCTATCCAGCGCATACATAGTGCACAACCAGCCATCCTGTCAGCCAAGGAAACACTATCCGCTTCAGGCATCGTTCCCCTTCTATTATTTCGTCGCACAACGAGCTGAATCAGCTCACATTCTTGTGTCCGGCGAACATCTGAAGAGATCATTCCCACGCCGTACACCAAAAGCAACTGCATCGACGAAGCCAACATATGTCTCCAAGGCACATATGTCGTTTTACATTGTTTACTTATCGTAGAAAGGAAAGAGATTCTGGGCCACGTCTTTGAGAACTGAAGACCTTACCCAGACCTACGGATAATAATGATGATGATGTAGTCCCACCAGATGATAATGATCCTAATGCGCAATAGGAAGCGCCCAAAGAAACTGCGGCTGCCAGCCTTCTCGGCAAGACTCGCTAGCTCTAAGGCTGTCCTCCTCATCAACATGCACGTCTCCATAGCCACCGGTAACAACCTCTTGTTGCGAAGAGACCTGGCAGGTAGTGTTGAAGACATGCGCATGAGCGTGAGAATCGAAGTCCGATTCATGTCCCCGACGAGGTCTTCTACATCTTCAACGGTCATCATTTCCTTTTCAGAGACTAGAACACTGTCCGCCGGAGCGACAAGGGTTCCATCTTCAATGTTGTCAGTTCCAGCTGCGAATGTCAAGAGGGCCACAAAGAGAAGGACTGAAATGGAGGTTCTCATCTTGCGTTTCGTAGATGCGGTTGCTTCACAAAGGTATGGCTGCGGGTGGCGAGATGAAATGACTGTGCCCTTCAGCACGGAAGCATGTCGTAGCTTAAATAGGTAAAACTATGTTACCCATTACCATGTACTCGTAGGTAGAGGATGAGCTTTCGTCTTTTGCGGATATTGAGTAAAGACCCTCTCGACTGACCACCTCAAGTAGTGACTGTCCCTGTTGTTGTGACAGATTTCTCGACTCAAAGGCGGTCCCCCTCCTCAACTGGCCTTCTTTTGGCCGACTTTCGCCAGAATAATGACACGCTCGCCTACAGTGACAAACGCTACACAGTAGCGATGTCCGCAAAGTAAACGCGTGTTTTTGGATGCAGAAACCAAAACTGTTGGGCAAACTAAATTATAAACTGAAGCTCCAACCACAAGTTTTTCACTAGCCGTACGTAGCAGGCCTTCTCGATGTCATCATCAACCTGGAGAGTGGTTCAACCCATCCTCGCGTGGCTTTTTGCACAGCCGCAGCCAGTAGGGCCGGTGACGGAGTTCCTTTGGGCGTGTCATGAGAGCCATATACACACACGTTGCACACGTACAACAGCGATCAACTCACCACGATCGCCGCCGGCCTACGGATCACTTGCATCCCTACATAAGGTAAATAGGCACGCGACTCCAGTAAACCTAGGCATCGATCTTGCGTCACAGTGCGTTAGGGGCAGACAAGTGTGGGTTGTCTCCCGGCTGCAAGGGATGACACAAGGCTCGACGGTATGACAATCACCCGAGGCTTGCCGAGGGTGAATGTCATACCCCGAGAGCCAGTGTCAGCCCGAGAGCTACGGGAGACAACCTGTTTGTCTTCCCGGCTGCGTTTTGACATCCATGTCGCGAAATCGTTTCTGTTTTTGATAGAACCGCCTAAAAGTAATTCAAAATATGCCATATCGATACCGTCGAGGCTGGGAAAGGTAAATTAAAATATTGGACTACGGTGGTGGGTGTAGCATAAACACCCCCAGCGATAGGGGTGTATGCGCAGTTCGACTGGAACCCTTGTCGATGGGGAAGACGGGGGTGAAGCGGGACACCAGCTAACGGTACCGGGCAGCGGGCCCGGGTAGCGTGGTAGAGCGGGAACGGGGAGGACGCCGGTACGCGCGAGCGGTTCGACGCCTCGACGCCCCGGCGCGGTACTGGGTAACGATCCAGTGCCGACGGGCGGAGGCGGAGCCGGCTCGTGGGCGTACCCCGCGCGTCCTCAACCCGCGCTCGGTGCCGTTTCTAAGGTAATTAGCGAAGGTTACCTTAGAAATAAGCGGGAAGTCGGACCTTGACGGTCGGTGGGTGACAAGTCCGTGCTTGTCCTCCTCCACCACCGCCGGTCCGCTCCATATTTAATATACAAAACAATCTATAGCACTACAGTACCGAAGCACTGTAGTGGTCTACTGTAGTACCGATCGGACCGTACTGTAATACTGTGAGCCATCGTGGCTGACAGTACCCGTGTATGCGCGTGCGGCCTGTACCCGAGGGGTACACGTGGCCACGCGCGGTAGTACTGTAGAGCCCGAGGCTCTACAGTATTGGATCTGTTGTTGATCTACTCTAAAAAGCCCCACGAGGCGTTATACTACACGGCCCCCCCTTAAGCGGGGACGTTCGCGTCCACGGGTGCTTGTAGAGTGCGAGCCATATTTAACCGCGTCCTCGATACGGTCCCTTCCGCTCCTTACCACGACTCCGCTCTCTGTGCGGTATTCTCGGCGTCTCGCCCCGTGCGCCTTCGCGCGCGCGCTGATTCCTCGCCCTTCTCCCCTGCAACCGGCGATATCGCTTCCCTTTCGTCTCTGTCGCCCCCTCTTAACCGGGTGGTCGTGTGCACGCCCTCTGGGGTCGGCCTCAGCATCACCTTGTTACCCCTTCCGAGGGGATCCGTTTTTCTTCCTCTGCCGGGGCGAGCACTCTTTCTTTTCGCTGCCCCCGAGCTCGCCTTCTCCCCCGTCTGCATACTCGGCTCACGCCCCGGCATCATCGATATGCCGTCTCCCACGACCCCTCAGGGCGGTATCACGCTTCCTCGGCCAGCTCCGGGCAGTAGGTCGGACGAGCTGGTCGTTTGCTCATCGGCTATAGACAACCGCACCCCCGTCGAAGGGGTGCCCTCACAGTCCCTTTCGGTCGCCCCCAACTCCTCCGCTCCGGCGCCCTGGTGGCCCCCGAGACCATTCCGAAAATCTCGAGGTCCCCGAACGTCTACAGTAACCGAGGAGATCGGTCCCTTGCCGACCGTCGCTCCGCCCCCTGCGGCCCATCCGTCCTTGGTGACGGGGGGTCCGATGCCCCTTCCGCCTGCGCCGATCGATGGCGCGGGCGGCCCACCCGTCGGCGGATTCACGGTATGGCCGCGCGATGGTCCGTACCAGCCCGTCTTGGGCTCATACGGGGCTTCCGGAAGTTGTCGGTGCCCCGGTGCGCCGACTACTTCCTCTCGGCTCGGCCGGATCGCAGAGGAGGAGGTGTCCGACACCTCCACGCAGTGGCTGGGGGTGCCCCTAGAGCGGTCCATTCCGCTGCCGCTCAGTCGCCTGAACTACGCGTGGCGCCGCCACGCTCGGTCGGGCGTTACCGTTGGGGAGCTCCTGGCGAGGGCGCACTTGCGCCCCGATCTACGCCGGGTTCGCACCATCTACGAGGGTGGCCTCGCAGCAGAGGCGTCCATTGCCTTGGGTCGTCTCTTGTCTGAGGGCGACGGCGCCCCTTATCAAATTCCGGACGAGATACCCAGTGACAGGACGTTCGTCTATAGTATCGAGGAGGCGGAATACGTTGACCGAATGTCGACGTATCTCTTCCATCGGGGCCCTCGAGATCCCCGTCGGTTGGTCCTCTCGGAGGTAGCGGGGCTGTACGTCAGCCCGCGTCCTCGTACTCACTCCCGGGCTCGCGCAGCTCTCCAAAAGTCCGCCTGCGCGCTTATGCGTATCCATCGTATTGCCTTAGCCCCCAACGATTGGTCGGCCTACCGCCATAATGAAGAGGACGACGGCCGAGTCTTCCCGTCCGCTGCCTTTTCCCCAGGCCTATCGCGGGGCGATTTCCCGGAACTTCCTCCAAGCATAGGGGAGGCACTCCCATCGTTGGGGGTGCATCCGTTACTCCCCTACGCTTTGAAGCATTTCGGCTTCGCAGGTACTGACTCGAAGCATCCAGCCTACGAGGAGTTGGTCTACAATTACGAGGGTGAGTGGGCGTGGTCAACTTGCAACGCTTTCATGAGCGAGGTCGCCCTGCACGGGCGCGTTTTCGTACAGCCCATCGGTGTGCTGTCCTTCCTTGGTCGGGTCGCGCCGTCGCTGCCCGACGTGGCGTTGCACCCCTTGGAGCGCGGCTCCCCGTCTGTCCCGTGGACCTACTCTTCGGTTCTGGACTTGATGCACCGCGCCGTTGCGGTGCCGGAACGCAATCGGCGGCCGTGGACTGACTACACAACCGGGGCCCAGAGCTTCTTCCTCGCCTACGATTTAAAAGGAGACGCCTTCGTGGCTCATTCGGGCTCCAGTGCGGTGGGTCCCTCTCGTGGCAAAGGAGGTGTCGGGTCCACGGCGCGAGAGGCGCGGCAGAAGACATATCGTGACCTCGATGGCGAATTCCCAGCCATCGCAGTGCGAGCTCATCCCGAAGTCGGTCACGATACGGCGGCGGGGACTACGTTGCCTCCGCTGCCTTCCCTAGGATCGGTTGGGTACCCTGGTACACCGCGATTCACTGTGCTTAGTCTCGACTTAGCTTGTCGCGAGATCACCGCCATCCCCAGGTTGTCCCGCGCCCTGGGGAGCTTAATTGACCGGACCTGGAATGTGGAGGGTCTACTTCGGACCCCGACGAATTGGTACCTTGAGCGCAGTAGCGAAGCGCGTCGCCTCGAAACGGAGCGTCAGTCTTTTGCCGCTGAACGTGACTCTCTTGCGGCACAGCTGCGCGACGCTCGGTGCCAGCTCGACATCCTACGCGGTGCCTCCTCACGTCGCGCGAGCGATCTCCAGCGCGCCGTCGTCGACCGCGATCGGTATCGCGGAGAACGGGACGCGCTCAGAGCCGCTCGTGTTGGGCCCCCGGAGCGTGCTGCGTCCACGCCGCGGCAGAATCTTCGAGATCGTTATGAGGGTCGCGGGTACGGCCTCTCGACGACCGACGCACTCGCGACATCTGCTGATCCGCCTCGGGGTTGGACTCCCCACGGGGAGGCCACACTTCCTCCGCTCCATGAAATGGAGCCCGAGTTGCAGTTTCATCTAAGTTATTGCCCCCCGAGGGCGCGTGCTCCAGGGTCGTCGGAACCCTCCAACGATACGAACCGTTGAGCGTGCAAGCATAGCGACCGGCTGTCGACATCCCTAGTCATTTCCTTTCCCGTAAAGCCCCTAAGGCAATTCCTCGCGTGTCTTTCTCCTACGCTCGCGGAAGGCCTCCTCCCTGGTCTGGACAAGAAAAAAGGGGGGCGGGTCTCGGATTTGTTGACGTCCCACCCCGCGTTCTTTCATGTTGTTCGAACATGGCTCTCTTCGTAGAGCAACGGGAGGCGTGGGGTCCGTTGCGCGTCGTACTGTAGACTTGCCGGCCCTCGCCACCGATGGCGAGGGCGCGGCGCGCAACGACGCGCGACGACAATCCTTATCCTGATCGTCCCCCGCGCAGTCAGAAAATCATCCCAAAAATTGTCGTAATTTCCCGCGAAAACAATTTCTGCCAAAAAATCAGAGCACGGTTCCTGATTGGTGCGCTGTCGTCTGAGGAAGAAATCTTCCCAAAATTAAATCATGGCACGCGCCGTGATTAGCGACAAAAAGTTCTAATTGGGGCTGACAGTACACGTGTGCGCGCGCTCTTCGGTCCCGCGCGTACACGTGTACACGTGCACCCCCTGTACTCGGGGGTACACGTGATGGTACTGTAGAGCATCGAGCCGTACAGTAACCGATCCGATTCTGAGTTGATCTAATCTAAAATACAGCACCAGGGGGGGACGTCCGCGTCCACGGGTGCTTGCCGATCCGACCCTATTTGCGATGCGCGGGCGCCCTTGTTGCGCCATTTCTCCCCCTTCGTAGTCCTCCTCTCTGACACGAAGTCGTTGCTTGTTGGGGACATGACTGGTCCTCGACATGAACCGTCCTCCGCGTCTCCCTCTCTGTCTCGACACTCTGGTTCCCGTCGCCTTCCGTTTTTTCACCCTGCGCCCCGCCAGTTTTGCGAGGTCACGTCGCCGTCGACGGATGCAGCTTCCCAGGTGGTTTTCCGTCATCGTTTGGTACTCCCTGCAGTTCCGGTGCGCCACGTGCACGAAACAACCGTTCAGCAGCGTCAGGCGATCCCCCTCTGTTCACCCTCTCTTCCTATCCATCGCGTTGCCTACCGGTGACAGCGCGCGACGACGCAGGCGGTTGTTGTCACGCGCGCGGGTGTCATTACTGGAGTTAGATTCACGTTCGCCAGTCGAGGGGCGCTTGGAACCCGCTCTCCGCGCTGGTCGCGGCAATCTGCCTCGAATTGACGGAAGCCCGTCTGTTCCCTCAACCCGACCTCTATTTGGCACAGGCGCGTCACCCCTGATGCGCGCACAGTGCGTCCGAGGTGGGGGGTACTCCTTATGCGTACTGTTGGTAGACGGTCAACCCGTCTCCGAGCCCCTTATGTAAAGGCCGATGAGCTCTCGCAAGGCGGGGGAGACAACGCCATGGGCTGTCGCGCGTGCGGAGTATCGCCTCGATGGAATGGGTGTCCGATTTAATTCCGTCGATGGGTCGAGGCCGGTGCGAGCGTCCGTACCCGTCACGCTGCGTGCCACCAGTGAAGGCGCAATGCCCCTCTCATCCTCAGCCCCAGCATTTTCCAACCCATTACCCACAGTATGCGACTGTACTCACTCCCATCTTTTTTTCATTCCACCTCAATTGCAGCACTACCACCGCGCATTTCGTGTACTTCCATTCGATGAGCATACCAACGACACAGGGTCCAATCCAAACGGCGAGGCCAACAACATTTTGAGGATGGCGGTCGTCGCACACAGCAGGATGCATACTCCCCCGCCGCCGGCGCGTCCGATAGCGCCGATTTCCCCTCCTCGTACGGCCTTGCACATGGGCGCGTTGTCGCTGTCGAGCACGGTGACATCGTTAACGCCCTCAGGGGTCGTCCCCGTTAGTAGATATCAAGGGGCCTTGCCCGCAGTGGGGCGCACAGTGCTTGCCCGTGTCCTTCCTCTCGTCGGCTGTGCCCATCCGTCCTTTTTCGGTCCTGGGAGGGCGACTGGGGTTGGTCCATCAATCCGCGTGTAGTCGGCGGTAAGCCGAGAGAGTTAAAGGGGGAGAGACGATCGGGCGACTTGAGGCACGCTTTTGCCGCTCGTCAATTTACAAGCTTAACGTCGTCCTTCTCCGCCATTTCATTTCGCCGTCTGCCCACTCAGTCGGACACGAGGGGACGTCAGCGTCATCTGGAGCATGTTCATGTGTGCACCAGGTACAATCCGTGTTATTGGGCGGTGTACCTGCTCCTCGCGAGGCACAACGTCACGTGCGACGAGTCGGGGCGTCTTGTCTCGTAGAGGCCCAGGCAAGCGCCACATTTCGTCTCGCCTTGGGCCGCGCCGTCGCTCCTTCAGTCGGCGCTGTGCGCGAGCGCTGTGAGCGCTTCCCTTGGTCTCTGCGTACGCGCTCGCGGAAAAACAGAAACATCAGACAGTACCGTAAGGCAGGATGTGCGCACGTCGCGTGGTGGTGCGTCCTCAGCACGCTTGCGTCACAATAGTATACGCGGGATGATCGCCATGGTTTGCCCCGTCGGCCGCGCGCAAGGGGTTAGTTACAGGAGAAAAGCCGATCAGAAGGCTTGGCGTTGTCTTGCTCAATCGGATCGAGAATTCTTGACATAGGTTCCCGCGCAACAAGTCGTACAAGCTGGGCAGCCTTCGTATCCACCGGACCCGGAACAAGAGTCATCGTCACGAAAGGCTGTCTCTCCTCACCGGAGAGCTCACGACGCCTTCGTGAACGTCGGTGTGCAAGCTCACGCACCTGTCTGCGACGGTCGCCTCCCTTTCAGTAGGGAAGCGCTTGGTCCTGCGTGTCTCTCAAGCGAATCCCCCGGCGTCCCTTGCGTGATTCCTCTCCTGCGCTCCGGGATGCCTCCTTTGTGGCAAGGTGATACCGGTACGTCCGTTATTAGGTCCTCCCTATCGTTGTCCCCCGCTTGCCGATTTCCCCATTGAGGTGTCCACCTCTCCCCTTCGCCTGTCGTCTGTCACGGGCAAGGCACGGGCAGTTCTCTAAGTCAGCGAGTCGAATTTCGTCGCAGAGCGAGTCTGTCGCCGAAGACGGACTGGTCTGCGCGTCCGGATTTCGAGGCACCCGCTTGCCGCGGGCGTACGATGCATACTCACGCCCGCATCCCTTCCCGGTCAGGGGGTGGACGTGTGTTCCTTCACGCGGGTATTCATTGTACCCTCTGGCAGCGCCATCCGGTTTCGCTTTTGCTTGTGGCATGGCGTACAGTACCCATGCACGCAGGGCACGTGCTGGTGTAATTTTTCCCCATTAATTTTTTCGTTATTTTCGGGTTTCCCCATTAATTTTTTGGTTATTTTCGGGGTATGGTGGCGGCAGTGATTTAGTGATGGCGCAATCGGTGTTGGTGCATGGCGCGCACCTCCGGCGTCGCTCACGTGTAACGTTCTCATGCCCCGTAATTTTCCTTATTACGGGGCATGTCTCGGCGGCAGTTTTGAAGTGTCTCGCGTCCGTGCGCATATATTGGTGCCCCTCCGACGGAGTTGCTCTCGTGCTTCCGCCCCTTCCTTAACTATCCTGGCGACTGCTGAGGCGAACGCAGCCTCACTCGCCTGCTCATCTGAAAACGCCTTTTGCGCGTGTCCTCGCGCACGACCCCTATCGATAGGGTCATGACCACGTCGTCCGTCGGGTTATCGGACCCTGATGCGGACTGAGGCCTTGAAGTGAGCCTCAACTTTCTCGGGTATTCCGAGACACAAGCGTCGAGCATTCTGGTCGCTTACTCTGCCCACCGAGGGGCTCTCGTGATTCCACCGCTGATCGCCTCGTTCGTCGGGCGCCCCTCCTCGCTGTGGTTGCTGGACTTAACGGATCGTCCGGCAATCCTGTTCGGGGGGTGTCGTCCGACTTTTCCGATCCGAACGGGGTATTGCAGTCCTCGTAATGTCGGTCATTACGAGGGCCCAAAACTTTTTTTTCAGGCAGTTCGTACTGTCCTGTTCTTATGTCTCGCGTCCTTGACGTCCGAAAAGTCAAGACGACTTGACTTGAACGCGTCCCCGGCTGTGACCCTCCGATAGGGTCCGCCGACCTCCTTCGCTTCCCCTTTTAGTCTGTTCGTGCAGGCTGGGGTTAATCCGCGAAGGAGCGGTTGAGGGCCCCCCCCCCTTAAGCGTGGACGTCCGCGTTCACGGTTTGGGTGAGGTCCCTGCCGGTACGTCTCCGAAGGCGTTGGGCGTAACGAGACACCAACTCCTCTGGGACGTGAGTCCGCGCAGTCCAAGTGGGCGCGTCGTAATCCGCCCACTTGATGGGGAACTCCGTAGTTCCGTCTTCCATGACTCGATGTCTCAGTAGCCGTTCGACGGCATACTGCCTTCCCGCGGTGACCTTATCGGCGAGGTCCCGCGGGGTCGTCGTACTTGCTCGTGGCGTGTCTATCGGAGACGGCGCGTACACGCAGCGGTCGGCGGAGACTCGCTCGGTGACCCCATCACGATCAATCGTGATGGTTCGGCAGTCATTGGCGAGCACGCGGTAGGGTTCGACCGCGGGCGACGCGAGCTTGTTCGATGTCTTAGCCCCATCGGTGGGGTTGAGATATACGTATTGTCCGGGACGGAGCCGGGAATCAATACGTCGTATGCGCTTATCGAAGTCGCGCTTGTAGCGAGCCTGCGTCGGACGCAGGCTCCCGTAGGCCTTTTGGATAGTCGAGTCCAAGGTCTTGAGGAACTCGGCACGTTGGTTCCCCCTATCGGAAGGGGGCGCGTCGCCGTCCGCCCGTCGGAGAGAGAACTCCGGCGGTGGCCTGCTGAGCACGAGCTCAAACGGCGTGGTGCGTGTGGTGCGATGTACGTAGGAGTTGTACGCGTACGTAAGCGGCCCCACGTACACATCCCAGTCGTCCTGGTGTTCACCCACGTAGTTCCGCAGCATCGAAGCGATTGTTCGGTTATATCGCTTGACTTGCCCGTTCGTCTGGTGATGGTACGCCGAAGTGTACAAATTCGTTATCCCCAGAACGCGGCACGTGCTGTGGCAGAACTTGGCGTTAAACTGCGGTCCGTTATCGGACAGCAACGTGCGCGGGACGCCGTACTTAAACACCCACGATTCGCAGAACGCAACTGCGACCGTGTATGCGGTTATCGTGCGGAGCGCAACAACTTGCGTCAGCTTACTGAAGCGGTCCGTAATCACGAGCAGGAATCGTTTTCCTGTCTTCGTCTTGGGGAGCGGCCCCAAGATGTCGATTGCGAGGCTCTCGAGGGGCCTCGTAGCTGGAAACAACCTCAATCGGTTGAGATGTTTCCTCAGCTTGACCCGGTTCATCGCGCAGGTTCGACACCCTTGCACCGTGGCTGCTACGTCTGCAGCCAGGTGGGGCCAGTAGTACTCGCGTCGAAGTGCGTAGTACATACGGTTCTGGCCCGGGTGCCCCGCGATGGCTGGGTTGTGCCACAAGCGAAGGAGCCTGGCGCGAAGTGTCCGAGGTACCACCATCTGAACGATATCAGGGTCGAAGGGGTGTCTCCGTTTGAGCACCCCTTGGTGGTCCTCGAAGAACGCGGAGTCCCGGGACTCTGACTGTCGTGCCAAAACGGTTTGGCAGAAGTCATCCACGCGTTGCTCCTCGACTATCTCCTCTATCGTAAGAGGGGCCGGAAGGTCGTCCTGCGGTGGGGCGACCGTGGCATCGAGCACGCCAGCCTCGGGGTCTTCGGCGCGCTGGATGTCGGCGGCGTCGAACTCGTCGTTCTCCTCCCAAAACGAATTGGGTCCTTGGAGAGCGGGGGCTTCGTCGTCGCCCCTCGGTTCTTCGCGCGTCCGTGCGCGCGACCTTGTTCGGGCTTCGGCTTGGTTCCGTGTCGTTACGAAGACATGCACGGCCTGATGATCACAACTGGCGGTACAAGAGTGGTCCGCGAGCTCTTTCGATACGTCTCGAACTGTCGTGCCCCCGTCGAAAGTGGGGATGTCGTCATCCACCTCGACGGTGGGGCGAGGGTCATCGGCGACCTTCGGCGACACGAGTCGTGACAGGGCATCGGGCACCTGATGCACGCGTCCCGGGCGGTACTGAATGGTGAAATCGTATTCAGCCAGACGTAGCCGCCACCGGGTGAGTCTTCCGGAACTCTCGGTGAGTGACATGAGCCATCGGAGGGCGTCATGGTCCGTCCGTACGGTGAACTTCGTGCCCTCTACGTACGGCCGTAGTGTGCGGACGGCCCACACTACGGCGAAGCACTCGCGTTCGGTAGCGCTGTAGTTGCGCTCACTATCGGACAGTGAGTGCGACCAATACCCCACGGGGCGCCAGTCGTTCGGCTCTTCGTGCCCCTGAAGTAAGGTGCAGCCGAGTTGGTAGGCACTCGCGTCGGTGTCTATCATGTACGGACGACCGTGCCGGGGCAACGCGAGGATCGGCGGAGCGATCATGCACTTCTTAAGGTTCTCGAACGCCTGAAGTTGCAGCTCCGTGGGGTTATAGAAATCGGGATCCGAATCCTTGTGCGTCATGTCGGTCAGAGGACGCGCAATCTTAGCGAACCCCTTAACGAATCGGCGGTATACGTTACACGCCCCGAGGAACGAGCGCACTTGCGTCAACGTCCTTGGGAACGTGAACGTCTTGAATGCGTCGGCCGCCGTATCAGCCACGCTCAACTTGCCTGGGGAGATGACATGCCCCAGGTAGCGCACCTTCGGTCGGAAGAAGCTGCACTTCTTGAGCTTAAGGGAGATACCGGAACTCCGCAGTAAGCTCAAGACGGTATCGAGATGCCTCGCGTGTTCTCCGTGCGTACGGGAGAACACGATCACGTCGTCGAGATAGACGAGGCATATTTGCCAGCGGACTCCAGAGAGTATTATGTCGAGCGCACGTTGGAAGGTGGCCGGTGCCCCTTTGAGTCCAAACGGCATGCGCAAGTGGCGAAACGTGCCCATGTGCGTCGTAAACGTGGTCTTATCCCGGTCTTCCGGAACGACCGGGATCTGCCAATAACCGGAATTGAAGTCTAACGTGGTGAAGACGGCTGCATCTCCTAACGAGTCGATGCAGTCGTCCATCCGTGGCAGTGGATACGAATCCGCTGCCGTCTTCGCGTGGAGACGCCGGTAGTCCACGCAGAACCGAAGAGAGCCGTCTTTCTTCGGGACGAGCACCACGGGGGACGCCCACTCGGTGCTCGCGGGTTCGATAACCCCTGCGTTCAACATCTTGCTGACCTCCTTCGCGACCATTTCGCGCATGGCCGGGCCCTTCCGATAGGGCATAGAACGAATCAGTTTCGTTCCCGGTTCGAGGGGAATGCGGTGCTCCGTGGCTTGGATCGTTCCAAGCGCACCGCTCCACAGACTCGAGTGCTTACGGAGCATCTCGAGTACGTGGCCACGGAGCTTGTCATCGTCGATGTATGACAGGTCGATCTCTTTTTCTCAATCCATCGGTGGATTTTCGGGATCCTTTTGCTCGGGGAGTACAGTACCTCTCGCCGTCGGTTGGCATAAAGGCGACCGTTCGTCCGGGTCGACCCCCCTGCCCCCGGCGGTGGTCTTATCGTCGGAGTTGGATCGGCCAACTCCTACCCCACCGACTTGATCGGTCACGTCGGTCAGGTGTAGCGCGTGCGCGATCCCCTCGGCGACCTTACGTTCGGGAGTGAGGATCGCGAGGGGGTTGCGCTTCGCGTATCCAACGACAGTGTGCTTCGGAAGCCGCTTTTCTCGTCGTGAGAAATTAGCGACGATGACGTCGAAGGTCTGATTCGGTAGGACCTCCGCGACGCCATTCGTCAGCCTCATTCCATGTCGGTGTTGGAGTGAGGGCTTGGGCTCCAGGAACACGAGGCCCCTCCCCGCGGTTGTCACACGCACACAGGCTTGTGACATCGCGGGGATGGTAACCCAGCGGGCGATTCGGATCGCCTGCGGGGCCTCCTGGCGTACGTCCGGCCGACCCGTGTGTCGTCCGTGTCGCCTGGTAGAGGGAGTCGACTCCCCCTTTCTGTCGACGATGGCGATAGAACCGCCTTGGCGTAGCTCCATTCGTTGAGCTTCGATGTCGATACATCGCACGTGCGTATCGATAAAGGCCGTGCCGAGGAGGACTGGCACGGCGAGCCGGTCCGCGACTACGAACGGAATTCGGAGCACCGTGTTCTTCAACCGCACGGCCAGGCGGACGACGGCCGAAAGCTTGAGGGGGTTGCTATTCGCGCCTGCCAATCGTGGCAGAGGTGCGTCGTGCACGACGTAACGCGTCCAATCGGGGGAAAGGTCGGCCTTCCTCACCAGATTATACCCCGAGCACGTATCAACGGCGATCGTGCGGGGTTTAAATGCATTTCCCTCTGTGGCTATCGAGCCGAGGACGTTGTAGATCTTCGACGTCATAAGGCAAATGAAGCCGTCGACAACCTTCGGGGCGACCTTATCGGTGAGGTCGTTCCGCCGGGGCCTTCGATTTCGGTGCTGGCCCCGCTTGCGTTTCCTTCTCCCCCCTCCTTGGGGCGTCGGCGGATCAGTGACGCCCCTCGGATTACTCGAATCCCTACGACACGGACCTTTCTCCAGCGACCTTGGGCTCGCGGGAGTCTGGGGGTCGACCGAATCTTTTCGGTCGTCGTTGCCCCCGTCGCCTTCGTTACGCCTCACCGGGACGTCGGCTGTCCCGGTGTCTTGTGCTCCTAACGTCGGGCCTTCGGAGGCCTCGACGTGCGCTCGCTCCTGTATCGGCATTACAGGAGCTCCCCTGTTCGCCTCCCGTAGCGGGGGATGTATTATCGGACAATACCCCCCGTGTCCTTGGCGAGCACGCGGGGTCGGGTCTAGTTCGTGGGGAAGAGACGGCTCACGCGACCTCGTGTACGTGACCGTCTTTACCCTTTTTTCGAACTACCTGTGCTATCGGAGCTAACCTCCTGGCTATCGACGGCCAGGTCTTCTTCGGGTAGCCGTCCGCGTGGGTAGGGACGATCCCCCCACTGCGGCTCAGCGGCCCTGGCGAAGTATTCCGGTACTTCCGGGCCTTGACCTGCGGAGTCCGGTCGTTGCAGGATATAGGGGACGAAGCGAGTCGGCTCGCCTTCGTGACCCTCCGTGGGTAGAGGGTAGGGATCCTCTACCCAGTCTTGCAGGTACATTATCGCATTTTGTACCTGTTGGGGTAACCGAGAACGGTCTCGGTCCCCTCTCTCCTCTTGGCGCGGGTATCTTGTGTCCGCCTGGCGGTAGGCGGGTCGATCCCGACGATCGACTTCGTTACGACGGTACCCGCCTCCACAGGGGGCGAAGCGTGCGCCCCCACCCGATCGGTTCGGGAAGCCTTGACGCGGGGGACGGCCCTCGCCCGCCGCTTGCCGGAGGAGATTACGCGCCCCTGGGCGCATCTCCATCTGGTAGCGGTAGTTCCTGTACGCCGTGAACATTCGTTGTTCCGGCGACAGGAACGGGCACGCGTACATGGCATGCCCGTACGTACGGCATAGCCAGCACACGTACGCGCTGCCGTCCGTTGAGGCGAAGGTCGCCGCGTGCCGCGCCTCCTCATCGGTGAGGAGGGGCACGCGGGGCGAGGCGCTTCCCTTATTTCGATTCGAGATATCGAGCTCGGCGACGCGGGGGTCCGTGCCCCTTGCCACTCTCGGAGTGGTTGCGAATGCGGTCGCGTAACTCGTTCCGGTCGACATCGGTGAGGGGGTTCGTGCCCCCACGGGCCCTGCTCCTTGCGTAATGAGGACAGGGTCGGCCTGCCACTCATCCTCCCCGATATGGAGGGTCGAGGCGGGCGAGCTTGTTGCGGCGGACTTCGTAGTCCTGCCAGCCCTCCCTGCCGGTTTCGGATCCGGCAGAGGTAAACCGCGCCGAGCGCAGTACGTTGTACCTTCCGCCGTGGCGATACGGCGGATGGTCGGAAGATCGGTCTTCTGACTGCCTGGAAGCCTTTGCACCGTCTCGGATACTGCGGCACGGGTTGCCGGTGCAAGTTCCCGCACGAAGTAGTGCGCGAGGGACTGTTCGGTGAAGACTGCCGTGCATCGGAACGCGGCAGTCTCCAGTCGGTCAGCAAACGTGCTTTCCGTCTCATGCGATTGCTGTCGCGCCGTAGCGACAGCGTCGTACGCTTCACCTAACACGTCGTCCGTGAGGTAGCGTTTCAAGAATTGATTCACGAGCCCCGGCCAGCTCACGTCGTCGTGGAGCTGGCCGGCGCGGAGGCCACACATCGTATAACTCGTATACAGGCGCTCCGCGTCGCGCTCGAGGAAGTGCGCGAGGATTCGTACCGCAACACCTTCGGTCAGGTGTTGCGAGTTGAAGGTGATTCGTATATCCTTCAAGAACGGCAGCAGCTGGATCGGTACCGTCGAAGCTGCGCATCGTGGGACGGATCCCACGACAGCGTTGGACGTACTTCGCGATCCGTCCCGCGTCACCCGAGGTAACGAGCCTCGAGGTGTTATCCAAGCGGTACATACGATAGTCAGCAACGGCGCTGAACTCTTGGATCATCGTATGTACTGGCTCGAGCCCGGGTTCAGCGGGACCCAGCGTGCCGAAGGAGGTAGCCGGTAGCGTACGGACGTCTACCGGACCTGGATGCTCGGCGTAACTCGCCGGCGGGTAGCCGCCCCAGCGGGGATCGACGGAGAACACTGGTTCTCCGGATCTGCAGGCGGCTCCTCCACGGTCCTGTTCGTCCGCGTACGATACGCGGTCCACTTGCCGCCTACTTCCGGCGATAGGCGGCAAGGCTTGGGTCTCAGACGCGAAGTTCGCGTCCCTCGGAGGACGGCTTCCTTCTGCAGTCCGACTGGTAGCGGCACCAGTCGGACGCCAACCTTCGGGGGAGGCGGCGCTCGGAGGTACGGTACCGCCGGGCCCTCTCGAGGGGGCACCAGGTAGCCCTTCGGCCATGGTACGTTCCATGTCACGAGCACGCCGACGAGTGGCGTTGAGCTCAGCGGAGAGGTGCGCGAACGCACCGAATTGCTCTGCGGTCGGAGAGGTTCGGTGTTCGGGTCGTCTCACTGAGGTCGGCCTCTCAGGGCGACCTTGCCCGGACGGTCCGGGCGAGACGAAACGGGAGTCTTCGACGAGCACTATCCGCGAGTGTAACTCGTCGATCAGTGCTCGGAGATTCTCTAAGGACTGCGTCACTCTATCGAACCTCCCTTCACGCAGGGAGCGGAGTTCGGCCATACATCGAGTGTATACATGGTCCGATACATCGATCCGAAGGCAAGTACGGACTTCCTCGATGTATTCGGCTATGCGTTCGAACATCGCCGCCGCTCTTTCATCGGAGGATCCGAGCGACGGTTCGCGGTCACGAGGACCTGCGTCGCCGTCGCCCGACGGGGCGGATGGGGACTGCACAGCGGCCGGACTCAGATCCGCCGCTTTGGAGCGGATCGAGGGCTCAAACTCTTGGCTCATCTCAACGCGATCGGTTCGCGGAGGGAAGCGGAAGTCTTCTCGGAGATCGGACTCCAGGGTCTTCTAGGTCTGGAGACCACTGTAGCATAAACACCCCCAGCGATAGGGGTGTATGCGCAGTTCGACTGAGACCCTTGTCGATCGGGAAGACGGGGGTGAAGCGGGACACCAGCTAACGGCACCGGGCAGCGGGCCCGGGTAGCGTGGTAGAGCGGGAACGGGGAGGACGCCGGTACGCGCGAGCGGTTCGACGCCTCGACGCCCCGGCGCGGTACTGGGTAACGATCCAGTGCCGACGGGCGGAGGCGGAGCCGGCTCGTGGGCGTACCGCGCGCGTCCTCAACCCGCGCTCGGTGCCGCTTCTAAGGTAATTAGCGAAGGTTACCTTACAAATAAGCGGGAAGTCGGACCTTGACGGTCGGTGGGTGACAAGTCCGTGCTTGTCCTCCTCCACCGCCGCCGGTCCGCTCCATATTTAATATACAAAACAATCTATAGCACTACAGTACCGAAGCACTGTAGTGGTCTACTGTAGTACTGATCGGACCGTACTGTAATACTGTGAGCCATCGTGGCTGACAGTACACGTGTATGCGCGTGCGGCCTGTACCCGAGGGGTACACGGGGCCACGCGCGGTAGTACTGTAGAGCCCGAGGCTCTACAGTATTGGATCTGTTGTTGATCTAATCTAAAAAGCCCCAGGGGGGGTTATACTACAGTGGGGACCACGAGCCATCACCATTTCAGACTGCCCTTGATCGCAGCTTTCTCCGATCCACTGCCACGGCAACACCCACCAAAATGGACTTTGTTCCAGGAACCCCACCACCAAATGTGGACGATCCTCTCACTTCGGCTCTGGTGCTTGTTTCTCAAACCCTGCCCCACAACAGATCCAATTCTTCAGGCCCTGCCAATGATCCGGAAAACACCGTGACCGCCCAGGACCGTCCTCTCGATTCACCCCATTCTCGCGCAGCTCAACTGTTTATGGGAGTAAGAATTCCACTGAACACCCTTCGTGCTAACTCTACCGCCCTTCGCGCTTTCGCGCGATTCGTCACTTCTGTACTACGATTTATTGATAATGCATTCCGAACAGAGGAGCACCTTCGGTCCTATATATTTAGCGAAAAAGACCGTCGTGTCGCATGGGAGCTGTCAGAGACTAAAAAGATACTTTTTGGAGATGGGGAAGGGAAATGTCCCCCCCGCCACTATGTTAACTGGACTGTTGATCAACTCAAACAGATTCGATTTCACTTAATAGAGTTCGTGGTCAACTACAAGAGCACCAAGTCGGAAAGCGAAGTCAAGCCAAGCACTATGAAGGGCTACAATATAGGCATCCAGCGATCGTTTTCGAGAGATTGGGGCTACCACGTCAAGTTACTTGAAGGGCATATTTTTAACTGCTCAAGGGATGGTTTGATGGCCGTGATCGATAACAAATTCAGTTTCCAGCAGTCCAACGGAATGTTTTCTAAGAGCCACTACGTCCTATCCAGCGACGATCTCAAACGGCTGTACAATTCTCCGTTTTTGTCACGTGACAACCCACTCGGCTTCCAGGCCAGGCTCATCTTCGACATTTCCCTCATCACTGCAATGCGACCAACGGCATTGGTTAACCTAACCTTCAGCCAATTTACCAAAATGAAGCTCCGCGGGGAGGAAGTTTGGAAAATAAGAGCTGCAGTGGGAAGTACAATTGGAGCTTCAAAGACGAATGCTGGTGGATGGAACACAGTGCGTGAAAAGGCGACAGAAATTTGCGTTTGGAATCGTCCTTCTTTAGATGGAAATTTGAATATTTTTGAGGATATCAGTGCTTTCATGTTGGTGAGAATGGCAATGGATTGTGGTACTGACCGCTTTTTTCTCGGTGCCAACCAAAAAGCCACCAAGTTCGGTGACTTCTGCAGACGGCAGCACCTAGGACGAAACACCTTCTCGCGCATTGTTAAGTCTATCTGTGAGAAAGAGGGAATTACAGGGACAGGGTCTCAAGGTGGAATGACGAAACATGGGCTGCGTGGAACGGTTGCTACTTTGTTAATTGATGCTGGGCATGCTGACTCATCCGTCGCAATGCGTACTGGACATCGCGATTTACGGTCTCTAAAAAATTATCAGAACCTAAAGGGCGGAGCAGGCGAAAAGCAGCAGGATGACATTCTACGCTTTTCCGGTAAACGGGATAGCGTAGGTATTAAAAATTTTCACAAGCTAGAACCGAAGGAGAAAAAAGGTAGAATGGTGTTTCAGGATCAAAACCTCGATACGAAGGGAACTGTTCTTATTTCCGCTAATGATAAATCAGAAACGGCGGTTGATGATGGCGTCAAGAGCGAATGGGATAGTGGTTTAGATGGAACGGAAAATGAGAATGAAGAACGACTGGTTGGTAGCAGTAGTGGGCAACTGCAGTTGTTGTCCGATGTTAAGTCGATTTCCGGTGGTCATTTTACTGTTAACGTTCACAATCAATACCGTTAGGTGCTTTCATAAGGGTTAAAAGTGCGTGTCTGTGGCCATGAACTAGCCAGCTTTGATACCAACATCATGGTTTTGCACGGTAGTGCAGCCAGAGCCCTGTGTCTGCACGCTCGTGCAGACATCGTCCCATGTCAGATACGGCCATGTTGTCCAATTGTATCTGCTTTCAGTGCCGCCAGAACGTTTTCTGACATACATCTATGTCCTTCACGAATGTCAAACGCATCCGGGAGACAAGTGTCCATATTTGCGTTTGAAAGGGATTGGCGGGGGGTGTGAGAGGTTGAGTGAAGGGCGAGAATGGTTAGAAGAGTGGTGATGGTGCTGTGCGGTTGGAGGCCAAAGTGCTACAGAGGCTTTCCAAACTCACGTAAAACTCACATGCTGCATGTTTCGGAGGTCGTGGGAGTTTTGTAAAAGGCGTTGTTTGAAAATATTTCTGCCAGAAAATTTGATCGAAGCCGTAGTAAAAAGACGTGTTTTTCCGACTTGCAGATATCGTTATTGACAAATATATTCGACTTGTAACTGCTCATTTATTAGATTTTTCTTCATTTTAACACTCTTTGCGCGAGAGCATTGGGTGATTTTTTGCTGGCGTGAGTTCCGGCTCCTGTACGCTCCTCGAAAAAAGTATAGGACCACGTCGGGGGACCGGTGCACATCAGCCTACTGGCATCTGACAGTAAGGGCAGAATATGCTGATACACTTGAATTGTACTCCAATATACCGCACCCGTTTTTAAAAATATCTCATGATGTGGTCACCAAATATAGAAATACAACATAGGACCAATGTTTCAGGCGAGATTAGTATACCAATGTTTCAGGCGAAATTGGTATAGAACTAAAAGATACATTTACCGGTAAGAGGTGCTGTATTCCTAGTAACGTGTCGGGCCACCATTATTTTCCATGACAACGACACAACGAAGCTGCATGTACTCACAAAGACGCCTGCGAACGTCACCTGATATACCATAGCAGCAACTAACAAGAGGTCTTGCAGACACTTACTAAATACGTCGAAAACCACCACACGGGTCTTTATAAACAATCACCTTCAATGTAAGATAAAGTTGATGTTGATTAAGGTACAGTTTGTGCACTAATCCACCCTCAAATGAGAAGACTGAGCATATACTTTAGAGCTACCCTTCTCCCTAAAAGATTTGGGGTAACAGTAAATGGTCACAATTGGCCGGTGAGAGTAGTACTCCGGACGATGCGTCACGGCTTAGAAAAAACGATTAAAATGGGCATGGATGGGGGTTCTTCAAACGATTTGGATAGGCAGGTGTGAGAAGCATAATATTTAGGTACAGCAGTATTAATTAAGAATCTATGTATAATGCTTTCGGGCGCAGAAGGGCCGAAATGTTTCTCAAGGTTGTCCATCTTTCTTTTGTGTGAAACTTCAGAGGGTTTCACCTTATTATACAAACTTTGTGCCCCTCTTTGTATGGTAATTTTTGAAGTTTGAAGAGCCTTCATGGAATTATGGTCCGAGTAAAGACAACATTTATCAAATTAGTGAAGGCGAATTGAGTAGCAGTACATAAATTACAGTAGACATGTATGTAGACCCGATATAATAGTGTGGGGACTTGAGGTCAAGTTTTTGGTGACGGGCCCGCAGGGTGCATACGTAGGCGATCATCCTGGCTCTGACGATAGCGCTTCTGTATAGCTGCTCTCCATTGTGACGCATCTGTGCCGCGGGTGTACCTGCGGTTCTTTGACCGACGATAGGCATCTCCGTACCCTTTACGCAATAGATTAGACGCGATGTGGAAGTTTTTCAACGACAAAGTCGGAGCCGGAAATATATCCTAGTTCCCTTGTACATAGCGGTACTTCGTTGCCATTAATTCCGAAAGGGTGCAGAGGCCTCCAAGAAAAGTTCTCCACAATAATTTCATCGGACAAAATCTGCTGGTTCTCTTCTTGTTGCACGATAGTTTGGTGACCATGGCGCGGTTTCGTATAAGGATTAATCGCACCAAAACCCCCCTAGCCCCTTGATACCCTATTTCGACCCGCAACTCCCACTTCCCTCCATGCCGCTCCGTCCCAGGTCCTAGGTGCGCAGTGTTTAAATCATTCGGACACTTCTGTAGTACAATTCCGTACCACAAGCCCCCGGGGAGGTGATAACCGCGCGGGAGTGGGGGTGCTACTGTAGCGAGCTGGCGTACACTCGCTCGCCGCCGTGTACAGTAGTACTCCAAGGGCCCGACGTGGGACAGCCGGTAGCAGCGGGCGTGGCCACGGGTAACACGCGGTACAACCGTCGGCCGAGATCGTGGCGACGTTCACACGTGTATAGTCCGTACGGTGGCTAACTAGTAAGTACTAGTTAATGGTACAAATTAATAAATTGAGTACAGTAGCTGGCACACAATAAGTGGCAGCTACTGTAGAGGGACAGGTGTCCTGGGGTCCCAGTTAGGGGTTAAGACCGGGGACCCCTGCTCGTCCCAGTAAAGAGGAGGCAGACTCGCCTCCCTTCCGTTTACGGCTAAGTGCTAACATCGTTTCGGTTTTTCTTTAGTCTCAGGCTTCTAACCCGTGACCGGCCGTCCGGATCTATCACCACCGACTGGCTGCGCGTCACCGGCCACGTGAGCCTTCCCTCTTTTCGAGTCCTTCCGTACGGTTTGCGTTCGCGCGTGGGTAACCCAGCGGCGCGCGCTCCCTTACCTCTAACCCTCCTCGTTTCCGAGTGGTCCGGACCCAGGTAGTTATACCACAACTTTGTCAGAGCGTGCTCATGAAAATCCACCATCTTGTGCATGATTTCTGTATCGGAGACTGCACCTGGATAATGCGTACTACATAGAACGGCTGGCCCATTTCGCAGTACGGATAACTCCAGTTTCAATCCATAGAGATGATGCTTCTCTGAAAACAATTTCCTTACCTCCTCCATTGTTCTAGAGGGTGTATTGAAATGCTGAGACGTGACTTCTTTCGCATAGCGATCAAAAGGGAAGTTCGTGAACCTTTTTCTCATTGAGCGCAGCATGGAGTAATCCTTCTCGGCCTTGATGACGAGCGTAACAAAAAATTATTAGCAGTGGTCTACATAAACTTCATCACAAGCCGCTCAAAGGACGCTGGTATCTGTTATACTCTAGCCAAGAAGTCCTAGCTACAGCCGTGTTTCAAAACAGTAAGAAACATCAAAAACATGTCCTTGGGTTTATGCAAAGACCGTCTTCCACATCCAACATTCCAGTTTGTTGCGACGTGTTCTTGGATCATGTCAACGAGGGCTATCGACGGTCATGAGCTGATCTACATCGAAGTGGGTCGTCTTCATGATCGAAACCGAACCGCCTTGCTGGCATAATATGTCAAGTATCAGAGCACCAGAATCGTTGTCTTCATTGGTATCCGACAATCAAACAGCTTTGGAGTAATTGGCGAGGTCCTTTTCACGGCCAATGGCGGCATCAGCCAACATCCGAAGGGCATCAGAAACGTTTTTGGGGTTCATTTGGAAGATGGAGGTGATATGGAAGCAAGGAACCATGTTGACCGTTTTCGTTCTGGGATTCGACGGGGGTTTGTGCAGAGACATGCACATCTCGAAAAGACTTTCGTCTCTTCGATTTCGCGTCTATTCTTGTGGTGTTACCACATCCATGCCGAGAAGATTCAAATTCTGCAAAAAGGAATATTTCTCGCTATGCGTCGTTTTTCTGATATACTTTAGTAATATACTATTTTCAATTTATCTGTTCTAGACTCATAATTATTTTCTATTGAATACGGTAACCACGGCGCCTCTCGGTAACCAATGAGAAGGTCTAATTCTTGGCCGGATGTAAATTGGCCTTGATTATGATAGACTAAACGGGCCAATATGCCGCAGACGTTCTCGATAGGGTTAAAATCAGGAGATCGGGCCGGAGTGACGCGTAGCCATCATTTGAATATAACTAACCTTTGTTTAATGACTCTCATGCGTTGCTGCATTGTCCTGATGAAGAATAAACGTATGTGTAACTGTATGTCTAACTATATCCTTGGCAAATGGGAGCAATCCTTCCTCCGAAACGTTGCAGAAAATTTTTGAGTCCTGCTTTTCATTTCTAAAACAAAAGCAGGGGTGCCATCGTACGCGATTGTTCCCAGTATCATCACTGACTGATCACCTTGATGGCGCGTAGAAAAGTATCATGGTTCTGTCCTCATATGCGGACAGTGTGCGAATTCTTCGGGGCCATCCATTTCAAACTCCTTTTCATCACTGAATGTTACATCCTTATCAGACAGAGGCCAGGTCACGTGTCCTCTCCGCCGCTCATACGTTAGTTTCTATGATCCTCCGTTAGTGCCGGAACACATTTTGTTTTCTCATAAGTGAGGTGACCACTACAAGACATTAGCTCCAAGATACGACGAACAGCGACGAACAGTTCCAGCGTAGTCTGAAGCTGCCAAGCGGTATAGTCACTCGTTTATTCATGTCTAAACTGTGCGCGAAGCTGAGTATTTGAGATATCTTTCGGCCGCCTCAGCTTTTTCGTTTCATTTTTGACTCCTTGGCCTGTTCAAATGCTATAGACAGCCGTCTCAGACTTTCGGATGAAGTAGAGTTCATATTGCTGATCAGCAATCTTGCGTTCAGGGATTAGAGTTGCGCTAGAGAAAGGATGCTCCCTTTTTTGTTCCGGCAAAGGGGTAGATCCTCCCAGGCTTTGTAATAATAGTCAAGGATCGGGGATTGAGACAGATGTATAAATGTGGAAATATTGTTTAACGTTTTTTGGAGTAGTCTGTATATTATCGTACGCCTGGAGACCTTCACTTTTCTTGGCCTTGTACAAATTTCGTGCGAAATAAGAAGAGGACCAAGAAGAGGGGACACTCATCCGTTTGGTTTTGCGCACTGTTTTGTGCACTAGAAAGCGTATTTCTATCTGATTGGTAGTTTTAAATGTCCATGACAATTCCTGGTTCTGAAGCGCAACGGCTTACACTGCAAAGAAAAATCTGGTGTGGTCTGTAACTTATTTCGTGCAGTGTACAGTTCAATTTGGACTAGTTCATCCTTGAGAAGCTACAGAATTTCTTGAGAAAGAGAGCTGTTCATCGCTGGATGGCTCGTGGCAACCAGCACTTCAGTCTTACAAATAAGAGGACATGCCAACGCTTGCAAACGGCCAGCAGACCCTTCGGGGGATACATCCATGGCATCTGTTTCCTCATCCCCAGATCCCTCAGCTACATTATCACTGTCCAAAACGCATGAGACAGCATCACGATTAAAATTGTCCTCAGTCACTGAGTTCAGAAACATCCAAACTATCAATAACGAATCAATCTTAAGTCTCCTGGGATCTTTGGGCAGGTGCTCCAAAACGCCATTGACCCATTATGGCTGTGATATTGAACGGTTTGTACAGTATGCCCCACTTCGAACACTTTTCTCAATAGATTTAAGATAGTCACCGCCCTGGCGCTTTGCTTCCGGACACCGATGCGCAGGCTGCGTATTATGTATTTGTAACGGAGTTCCCCTGTGTGGCAGCTTGACACTTTTAACACAGTCCGTGACAGATAATTAAGCAGCGTGAAGTTCTTCTTTTTGGTAAAGTGCCAGTATCTTACAACTGAACCAACCATTAATGACACCCTTTCTCGACACGAGGTTCCACGCTGTTGGAATCATACGCACTGTATCATATATGGCCACTACCTTTGACAGGCTTAATGGCTCGCGAGACTCAACGGGTCTTTCCATTTGTACATTGACATACTCGAGTACGTGATAAATCAAGAACCGCCTAAATGAAGCTTTAGGAGATCTTCCAATATGACAGAGAGCACAAATGTACTTCTTACCACTGTGGAATAAGTCACATGTGGAGCGCCACCAGCACGACAGTGCGTAGTACGGGCATGTCCCTCCAGCACAACCCCCTGCCCAGAGAAGTAGTATAAGTAGATGCAAAAGAAAAGGCATGTGTAAAGGGTCACGAGATTCCCAGCTTTCATAGTTTATGGTTCCCTCCGCATTTTTGCGCACGATCCAACCCCTACCGCCCATATCTAAACCTTTTCTGCTCTTCCACTAACACGGCGCCCCCAATCCAACCCACACGCCCTGATTGGCGCATCACAAGGCAATCGCTAACACACTATCCTCCCTAAACCTCTCCGCAGACCCGCTACGACTACGACTCTGACTTTCGAACACGTCGCTATACTCCGGGCGATATACTTACAAATTAGCTACCATCACCTTCCTTTGTTTCTTTGTTTTCGTTTGTATTCGTTCTGTTTTATTTTATTTTTGATTATGTTAAGGACACTACCACGCACAGCGGAGATCTGTCAGCAAGTCTGCAAGAAACTCAGAGTATTGAAAGAAGAAGGAAAATACTGTCGACAGCGCAGCTGTCAACGACAGACCTGAAAGGGGAGCATGGAGGCCCACGTGGTTACCGTCTCGTGAACGTCCGAGGGTGATAAGAGGAAGAGTGAGGGCTATTGTGACAAGATCCGGTGCGTCAACGAGGATAGATGAGGATGATCAGGAGTCAGAGTGGACCCATTTCAGTTCTATCTATGATGTCGATCCGCTAACTGCGCCCGACGTAACGGCAGAAGCATTTGTATCACGCCGGCCATGCTTAAACCTCATCGGGATAACCTCTCTTCCCTTTTTGATGTTTTGTTTTATTTATTATTCTTTATGTTGTTGATGTCGAGGATGTGGTCCCCAAAATCCCCCAAAGAATTTACCAGGAAGAAGGACGACCTAACTGAGAGGAGGATCCCGGGCCAGGAAGCCAACAGCGTGGTGAGCCCCAGGAGTTTCGACGAGTAAGGTCGAAAGGGGACGCCGTCACTAAGATCTGCATGAACAACGCGCACATGTGCCGTTGGCAGAAAGAGAGTAAATTCCGCAAAATATGAAGGTGAACAGCGACCAAAGCCCACTTGGATCGTGAGAAATTGACAAGGCACTGCCAGGAGAGGGAACATCATAGGCAAACAGTGAATGCGAGACGGCCACAGTGAGCGCGAATATTGTTCATAGTGGGAAGAAGCCCTACACCCCCGACTTTCGCAAGTCCCGGTGATTCCAGAGGATCGATTGTTGTTTTGAACACACGTTCCACCAATGCAGAGATCCCGTTCACATTCGGTTTTTGTGCGCAAATTGACCTACGAGTTAGAATGGGTAACCTCAAAGAGGATAGACACCGCACGAGGCTGTCCGTCGGACAGGCGAAAAAAGGGGCATGACCCAGACGGTAGCTTATTGAGAAGCAGTCAATACCAATTGCGAGACGTATGAACGGACCTGTATGACGAACCTTGCTCGTCCCCTCAACTATTTATGAACCGCCACAAGAAGATAGTACCCTGCCGCCTCGGCGTGGCACGAACCACATGGCACGGCCAAAAGGTCAATCAATTTTCATGTAAGCAAAGAGGGGTTCGAGCGGTCTTTTTGCAGCCTCAAAGTCCGCCACCTTAGGTGCAAACTCACCAATAAGAGGGAAGACCGAAACGAGCTCATGGGCAACGTCATGGACGTTTCACTACCCATCGGACCATGAACCAGAGTCAGTGAACGTAAGAGATGAAGTTAAAGAAGGTGAGGGCGAAACTTACGTCGCCAAGACTGGGAAAATGTATCAATCATGAGATGTACAGCTGTACAGCTATACAAGTGTACAACAGCAATGCAAGCTGATCATGAAATTTGATCTCCTGTTCAATTTACTGTAGATGATAATGCTGTAATTGCATGGCAGATGCATTCTAAGTCGACTTAGAATGCATCTGCCATGCACTCCTCTTCAAGGTATTGCCGTGCTTATACTGCAAATAACGTAGCATACATCCACATCCCCTATCCTTTGTTCTCGCATGAACCTTGAGCAGTGTACTTAAGCTGAACTCCCTCGCGTCGCTTTGTAGAGGCCAGGGCCTTAGCACAGCACTACCTTAACATCGGATAAAAGAAATCTAAGGCACCTTTCCTACTTGCTGCAACCCTCAACTCGCCGCCTTCATAATTCACTCAGCCTGCCCCTCTAACTAAATAGTTATGGGCCCATACCTACCCTCGCGTCCCAAATTCTCTTGGAACGTCAAGAATGCGCCATGGACTTAAGCCATAGGAGCGCAAGAAAATTACTGCAAGTCAGTTGTGCTATGAAAATCGTTTCACGACAAGCTGTCAGCGACAAACAGCAAAAAGATTCCTAACGAACTGCAAGGGATTATTTTGAATTCTCAGCTTTTTGTCGAACAGTACACCTGATTGAAAAGGTCCCATGGGACCTTTTCAATTAGGGTTACTGCTCGACTTGCAGAAATGATATCTTCGTCTGCAGACGAAGAAATCATTTCTGCAAATGGAGCAATGGCAGTAGCAAAATGCATCTACAAGTTTGACCCGCTTTCTGTTGACATGGACACCTTTAACAAATTTAACCACTTGTTGCGGATTATTCGTGGATACAACGAGGTCTTCGTTGACTATTAATCTCGTTTTGAGGCTGCAGTATACTGATGCCAGGGCTCTACTTCTTCTCTTCCGGGATCTTTGGTTGGATTTATCACGATAGAAAGAGCGACTCTAGACGACACTCAGCGAGTCTCTACTTTCTCAGCTGTGACTCCCAGATCGGAAGACCGTGAAACTTCCCACGATAATATCACAAATCTTCTAAACAAAATCAAATATGAAGAGTTCGCATCAATAATCCGCTTTTTGACAAGGTTCAGTATCAAGCATCAATTGCCAGCCCAACCAACCAATTCACTCTCAGAGCCAACTCGTCACATTATCGCCCACCTTCAAACTATCGCCCGCCGCGATACTCGCAGAATAGAAAGTTCAAGCATCGCCTATCTCCTGAGCAAATTGCTGCCCTGAAAAAAGTCTCTACGTGTAAGTCTTGTAAGCCGAAAGGACATTGGGCAGGTGATAAAGAGTGTAAGAACAGTAGTACCTGCCTCTCCAATGATACTGAAAGACACATTGAAACCAAAACAAATAGAGGCTCTACTGGCACAGTTACATTTCATATGGCCACTTTCAGCAACAAAGACCATCCCAGTACCGGTGCAGCTCATAGTCACACTCAAGCAGAAAATGGCAACACAGTTCAGCTAGGCCCTTTACTATATGATGGCGTTGCACACAGTGGCATGGGTCTAGAAGAATTTTTGTTACTGAAAGACACCACAATGCAGACATTGAAAGACAAGCTCAAGCCGTTACCTGCTGCAGTTGCGAGTAGGCCTTTTTGGCACTATGGTTCAGGAAACCATTCAAGCTCCCGCAGAAAAATTACTGGCTCTATCCTCTTAAGTTTGCTCTCTGACCAGATCGTCAAAATTGAGATCAGACACTTAATCATGGAAGGATCGTCGCCATGGATTATTGGACGCAATGTCACTCGCCATGCTGACATTATTCAGCGCAAAGGAAACTTCTCACAGTTTTCCCGGCCGCAAAGCAATGCTACGAGCGCACTGCAGCTGATCAATCATGACTTTCACAGCTATTTGCCTAGCGACATATTTTTCATGATAAGCATGTCTCAGTACAAGATCCAAGATCCACAGCCACATGCACCCTTTACGCCTCTGCCGAGATACTATGGAGCGAAAGAAAAAATTTATTCAACGTGTCCATGCCCACACGTGCGGTCATTCAAACTTTGTAGACATCAAGCTTCTCTTACAGAGAAATATGATTTGGGATGAGCAGTATATTTCTTTTCTTTCTAATTTAATGGAATCCTGTCACCATTGCCATTTCGTATCTTTACCTACGCTGAATCGTGCTGCCTCACTCTGTTCTATATCAGCTCATTTTAGTGATGTCGTCTCCATTTGACCTTTTTTTCTGAATGACCTCAACCTTTTCCCTGTGGTGGACTATCAAACAAGATATTCTGCAGGCTCTGTTATCCTCAGTACATTTATGATTAATGCTATTCATGTCTTTGCATTGCGCTGGATCTATGCTTTTTGGTCACCAACTGCTGTCCGAGGTGACAAGGCTTTCCATAACGCTCAATTTTTGCAGTATTTGAACTCTCATAGGATCAAGTTTCGCCCAATCCCTCCGCGCCGGCATAGCAAAAACGCTGCAGAAACGAAGCACAGACTCATCAGAGATATATTTCTTCTGCGTCTCTCTGCTAATCGGAACAAATCGAAGCCGCTTCTACCCATTCAGTCTATCCATATCTCGAATAAGTTATACGGAAATGACATAGCCTCAGCGCACGAGCTGGCAAACGGATATACCCGTCCTGTCAGTCATATTTCCTCGCCAGTGGCATTACCAACTGAGATCTGCAGTGCGCATGAGCAGCTCCAATCAAAGAGAAAGCTCAAAACAAATATTTTGCAAGTCGGTGATACTATCCAAGTATTTTTGAAGTACGCACAGCTGAAAAGAGGACATCGGTCCATGCCTACACCTGTCCTGAAATTTGACCAAAAATCACAAACAGTCACCGTCTTTGGTTCTAAAGGAAAGTATGTACAAGCAGCAGTTGAAGATACCAGACATGCCTATTTGCCAGGTAATGACTTTTCTAGCGCGGTTCAGGAAGCACTGCATGCTTTCGGGCGTTCTATGTTACAAGAAATTGAGGAGTTGCACGATGAGCAATCTTTGGCTATCAGCAATTACCACCTTCTCGCCCTTCCGATGCGCAATTCGACGGCATCAATGATAACGCCCTACTTCACGGTGACACAGATGAGGCCGAAGGCACCAACAGCAGCACGGCAAGCAAATATTTGTCCACACCACAACGCAATGCAGTTACATACAAGCCTGGTTGCTCATCAGTACACCCCATGATTCTATGCAGCACATCATATCAATCACACGCAGCCGCTATAAAAATTCAGCTTGGAACTGAATTCACCAGGTCAGAACAGCACGACTTACAGATCTTCTATAAGCGATTTGCCAGCAAAGAATTCATGCTTCATCAAACACAAGGACTGCTAACACACATCACCAAAAATGCATACAACGCTGAAGAAAAAGAGTAAAAAAATTCATGCGACACTATTCGTGTCACCAAACTACCTCGAAATGCCAACATCATAACCAGCCACGTTCTGTATGAGATTAAAATCTAGATGACGTCGGAATGAAATGCAAGGCCCATGCAGCGCCACACGGAAATCTTGATCAAGATAAGGACGGCGTCCGCAAGGATTCAACAGCGTGCCCTCCTCTTGGAATGGCAATTTTACTCTCTATTTCAGTTCTTTGCAACTTCTTCATCACTAACATTGACATCAAAAGTGCTTTCTTGCAGTCTAGTGAATCTCAAAAAGATGTTTACGTGGTAACTCCACGTGAAAGTGCAAAGAGATACTTTTACTGGTTGCTAAAAGTTGCTTCATATGGCTTGGTCAACGCCAATGCCAAATGGTAATGCCACTCCGACACTACAATGTCCCGTATAGGTCTTGAGGTTGTTGCCTATGTACCTCAGTTATTCTTTCTTTTGGATGGAAAATGGAATTCTGAAGCTCATTGTAGCCAACGTTGCGGACGATTTGTGGATTGGTGGAAGTGATGCAGATCGAGAAGCGTTTGTCAATGAGATATCTTCATTTTACGAAATTGGAACTCTTGTACATTGTAGTGCAGTGACCCTGTCTACCGTACGCCTATTCGCAGTCGTGGCAGGGCCGCGCTCCCTGCCTTTGACACGTGGATCGCACGTGTACAGTGCGTAGTGCAACGCCGTATTTTTACTTCCCACAATTTCTTGGATTTGCACCGGCGCGCTGGAGTGGGCCCCTAGACGTGACCAACACGTGTACTGTAACAGATAGTAGAAAAGCGCCGGCGGACGTTTTGGATGAACTGTAGGTTGACAAGTGTACTTTAAGAGACAGTATCTAAAACGTTTGCGAACGTTTTGGATGATACCACAAGTGTTCAATACGTGTACCCTACGTGTACGAACGTATACGCACATGGAGCGCACAAGTTTCTACGCTAATTAGCGTCTAATGCCAAGTGGAAATTTTAATGGCAATGATTAATAATTAATTACCCATTTAATATTCAACGCCGACTACAGTGCTCTGCCTACATAGGTCCAGTGCCGGAGGGCGATATGGTAATGAGGCATGAAGTAGTTGGGCCCATTTCAGGTAAGATCCTATCTAGTTAGCAAACTCTGGTACCTGCTCCCTTAGCCGTCATCGTTTTTCTTGTTTTTCCTTTACTTTCTCCCTATTTTCTACATTTCTAAAGTACTTGTCTTCTTCGCTCTTCTATATGTCTCTTTGTTCTGTTCTCGAGCAATGCTGTCGATAGCAGTTCGAGACGCGACCCGCACACTTTCTCCTGCTAGTTACTCGACCCCGAGTTCCCCTTCACGCGCTGACCGCGACTCTACCCGCAATTCTCGCATTTCCTCTGAGCTACTACGGACAGACGGCCTCGAACACCGTGGTGGTGATTGGACATACCGCTTTGCCTCATAGCGAGATTTTTGCCCTTGTTGGCGAGTGTGTCCACTGCACTACATACATCTTCCTGGTACGTTCAATTTTTTGACTTATCGTCGAGCAAGAAGAGAGGTGTACAATCAGGTTGTCTGCTGATGACAAACTTCAAGCTGTGTCCGCACATACGTTGATGAGAGTTCGCCGCAAAAGCCCAGAAGATAATCTGAATTCAGTTGAGCTATTTCCCTATCAGTCCATTAATGGCAAATTGGGATTTTTAGGGACCACCTTGAGTCCTTTAGCCTCCGTCACGTCCAGTCATCTGCAAAAAACAGAAGGGTGAATCACTGTGCATGACCTCATCAAGCAAAGCACTATGTTGAAAATCGTCAAGCAGTATGGAACTGTCACCACATTCTCTAAGCCACTGTCTAGAGGACCCATCAACGCACTATTGCCATATTTTCAGATGCTGGAAGGCTTTCTGATTATGGCTAGCTTGGATATGTCCGTGGACTGCTGATTGGACCTCTGACACATAGATCTTATATGCATACTATTACTTGGGCTTCGTATTTTTCCCAAAGACCGCCAAAATCTATTGCGTCTGAATAAGTGCTTGCTGCAGGAGAAGCCGTAGATCAAGTAAAATTGATTGCACAAGTCTACAAACGCTTGCGCATCACACAGCTGAATCTTTGTATAATTGTAGACGCCAAAGACCTTTTCTCATCACTTTCGACGTGCCAAACACCCTAAGATAAGTCCATAACTGCAGATGTATCACTGTTGCGCTACCACTTCGAAACTCATCAGCTTGGCAAGGTCGTTTGGATACCATGTTCCGCCAATCCAGCAGACCCCTTAGCGACGCGCGACAGCCCGTTAGCCGAGACCTTAAAACCTATGCTCTTTGATGGAACACTTCCGCTACAGTTCAACAAGACAGACTCAAGATCTTCAAGTGCAGCTTTGGGATAGCTGCGTACTTCGAAGGGGGAGGAGTACCAAGCATGAGATGTACAGCTGTACAGCTATGCAAGTGTACAACATCAATGCAAGCTGATCATGGAATTTGATCTCCTGTGCAATTTACTGTAGATGATAATGCAGTAATTGCATGGCAAATGCATTCTAAGTCAGCCTTCTGATGTGCTTTTGCGAGTCAGATCGAAAAGTCGAATGCACTCCTCTTCAAGGTATTTGATGAAACAGGGATCTCGGACCCGCCGATTATGTCAGTCGGCGACAAGAAGATTACAGTAACACCCCCCGGAGAGTCAGCCGGATCCTGATCGCTTCTCCCAGGATCCCGATCAACAGTACAGTGCCTCCGCCCGATCCCGAACAGAGAAACTGTCCCTGTCTTTCGCTTCAGCTTTTTAGTATCACAACCTTCTCCAGCACCGAAGAGGAGAGAACACATAGACGAACGACTCACAGAATAAACTCAACCAACTTACGCGAGAAGACCCTCGCCCGGCAGGAGCCTGCCCTCAACCCCCGGCGTTGTAACGCCCTCAAAACTGCCCGTACACGCACTAACCCTCTGCAGAATCTTAACGATTCATTGTTACACACACTGAAGAGATCATTCTCTTCTCCCAATATTGATGTTACAACACTTGCAATTTTATGGTACATCAACCTGAACTAAACTCGATCTGAAAAAGCTGAGTCTTTTTGTGGTGCTGTTGCCGAGTTTGACTACACGCCATGCCGAACACAGAAACTGCCTATGAATGCACAGATTCCTCCGAAATGTTTTCGGAAGGTACGGCGGGCCAAGTAATGAAAGAGCTAGATAAGGTCAATCGATCACACCGCGGAATCGACTATATCTGTGAACAAGTCATAGAAGCTCTGAAATGTCCTGTTGCTAATGTTTTCGTGTTTTTGCAAGAACGTTTGTCGCCAGATGTCATATTGCCTGAACAAAGTCTTGTTGACCATCAAGTTTTCCATTCTGTGCGAAAGATAATGGAACTATCTGGCACTGCTGTTGACTGCAGCAGAGGCGTATTAATGGCCAAGAAGATCGTGGATGCCCTTTATTCGAATTTGCCAGATGTTTAGAAGAAGCACGCAAAATGCTGGAAAACTTCAAACAATATGGCACCCTCCGTCCTAATGCTTCCACCGCACGGGATAATTATGAAACTCAGACGGGCCACGCAAACATGACATATAGACCCAACGCTAACGCTACAAACCATGACTCAGCCGTAAATGTAAGTGGTTCACGAAGTCGACCTTGCTTGCATGCAGTACCAGAAGTTCCTGGGAGTGGCGAGCTAAAAAATAATGATCCCCGATCTCGGGTTGTGAATCAGAACCCATACCAGTCTGGATTGAGTCCTGCAAAGAACCGCCAATCAGTGGCAAGCGGATTCTCACAGCTCGGGAGCAAATTCTCAGGTTCACCTGGGACAGGACAACGGCTGCATGTTGTCAAGAGAAGTTTCATGGAACTGATTTTTGAGCAAGAAATCACTGCAGATCAACAAGTACAGTTGGTACATAACTGTTTATCAGGAATTGCGAACAAATGTTTTACTCATCGGTGCGCAACTCATCTCCTGATATGGACGCAGCTTTTTCCCGGCTCGAAAGTCGTTTCGACTCCAAACAACACCAAGCCGAAGCCTTGAACTACCTCAAACGTCTAACATTCGTGGGCATAAAGAATGAAAAGTGATGCAGTGATATTGAAGTTATTAACGAGGCACACGCTAGAATCTTGGAGTACATACCTCAATGTGGACCTTCATTTCAAAGATGCCACCAAGATGGGCACATGTAAACGATTATGGCTGACATTGTACACAGCGAAGACTGGGCAGGAGCTGTGCTGGCCGCGCAAATTACATCTGATGGCACCAGAAATTCAATGGATTACAACTCATTCAACAGTATGCTTACATCAGGCCTGACACTTCGCAAAAATCGACAGAAGTCTCAACATCGCACTACTGATACTGTATTCTATGGTGAAAGGTACGGTCGAACCCCCAGCAACTCTCGTAACGGTCGCCTGGATCCCTCTCGCCGAAAAGGACCACGCCGATCGCCCTCGGAACTGGTTGCACTCAAAGCCAGAAACGAATTGTTTACGCTGCGGCCGTATCGGCCATTGGAAGGACGAGTGCCCAGACCGCAACTAGTCCATGACCGAGATAATTCGATCGCGTATCAGAGAAAAAGGAGATAATGACCGAGCTGCCGCAGAGATCCTTTTTGCAATTGGCACGGATGATGACGATTACAACGAATTCATCCAGACAACTGGACCGGAAATGCAAGAAGAGCACCCACAAGGTAATAGTTTTGAAGTCATGCTGGCTGAAGAAATCGGGACTGAAGACGCCTCAGTTGAACTCGGAAACACATTTGAAACTCTGTTTGCAGCTGACACGAATCACACCTCGGAGCACCTTCATAACCAATTCGATACTTCCGCGGAGAAGGATTTTTAGAAGCCAGCGTATTTGCCGTGGATCACACGCTGGCCAATGAAGTTTCACCCCTCGCACCGCATACCGCTCACACTCTACATCCACTACTACGATCCGAGCGGGGGTTGCCCCAGCTATTTTTCTTGCTAATAGAAGGCACCACATAGGTCGCTTCCGATGGAAAAGAAAGCATCCTTGCTCTACAGTTCCGGCAAATGTTTAAGATCTCTCGCTGTCACTCCGAAACGCTCGTGTGTATGCCTCCAGTCGGGCTCCTCGTTTTCATGCGGCCTGCATGGACATTGGATCCCCTCGATCCCTCATCGGCATGAACCAAGCACGTGCGTACTGTTGTGACATGGGACTGAGATCCCAAACAACCCCCTCATCCGAGACCTGCAGTTTCGGTACATACCCTACAAAGTCCATCGGAAAGATGACTATCATTCTACCCACGCCAGGCCAGACGCTCCCAGTCCATGTCCAGGTCGTGGCTGAAGATATTCCCCTGTTGATTGGATTGGATGTCATGGACCAATACGCGTTGCAACCTCTCGTTATTGAGAACGCACTGGAAAGCGTGAGAGAAAAGTGGAAGATACCTCTGAAGCGGAAATTTGGTCACTTGTACATGTGCTGGACCCCCACCATGTTCCAAACATTCTACACTCGACCCCAGCTAGAGAGACTCCACAAACACCTCCTGCACCCCTCTGCCAGAAAGCTTTACGAATTGTTGCGAAAATCGAGTACCAAGAAACTCCCTTCGAAAACTCTGGACACACTGCGGGAAATATCTAAGGCATGCGAAACATGTGTCATGTATTCACCACAACAGCTTACCTTCCAAATACGCCAATCAGATAGGATCAAGTTCAATCAACGTGTCATACTTGATCTTATGTTCCTTAAGGACAAGAAAGGAATCAGTCGACCAGTACTGCATGCCATCGATGCCGGAACCCGATTTAGCGCAGCGCAATTTCTAAAAGCCTCTGATGTGGATACGGTATGGAATACATTTCTCAGGGCATATGAGATAACCAATGTACGGAGATGACCATATGGTCATCTCCGTACATTGGTTATCTCGAAAGCATGTTGACAGACCAAGGTTCAATCTTCCTATCCACAGAATGGCGTTTTAATTGCGACCGCGTAGACATTTCCTTGCAAAACACGGGTACAGAGAGCCATAATTCCTTAGGCATTGGAGAAAAATACCATTCGACATTGCGCACGATTTACAACAAGGTGGCCCATGAGCACCCAGATCTAGCAAGAGATGTCGCTCTGGCTCTTGCTGTACAAGCGATGAACTGTACGGTTGGACCACATGGACTCTTCCCGTCCCTGTTGGTGTTTGGAGTTCTTCCCAAGCTCCCTTTGGGTCCTGTTAAGTCATTCCCAGCACAACGAGAAAGGCTGAGGGCCGCCTCAACTGCTCGGGAGGAATACGAACGCTATTTGTCAAAGACACTCGTGGTAAGAGGTCTCCGATTGCGCCCTTCACCGGCCTCCAATCATGTTTACACACCTGGAGATTTCGTGTATGCATATCGAGAACGATGAAGACACTATACGGGTCCCCACCTCATTTCATCCGTAGACGGAAAATGCGTACGAATTCACACAGGTGAGCGCACAGGCCCCCGACCTTTCAATATCGCGCAATTGCGCCAAGCACTGATTGCCCGGCACCCCACATACGACGAACAACTCTCATCCATGGATAGCCCAGCCCTCATTATATTTCATACCGAAACGATAAGACCCGAAGACCCGCGTTCGGAACAATTCAGTGACGCAAAACGGAAAGAAATTCTCGGTCTCATCGAGAAGGGCACCTTCAGGATCGTCCGCAAGGAAGAGGCCGGGCAAGATCCTAATGTTGTACCCTCTCGCTATTTCTTGACCATCAAGCACAGTGGGGATGAAAAGCCAGTATATAAAGCCCGATTGGTTCTGGAAGGGCACAGGGACAAAGTCAAACTCTCGATGGCGCACAATACGTAAGACCTGAAGGCTTCTTCTATGAGTTTGGTCTTTGCCCTGGCGACCATTGTGGTATAACTACCTTCGTCCCGACCACTCGGAAACGAGAGGGGTTAGAGGTAAGGGAGCGCGCGCCGCTGGGTAACACACGCGCGAACGCAAACCGTACGGAAGGACTCGAAAAGAGGGAAGGCTCACGTGGCCGGTGACGCGCAGCCGGTCGGTGGTGTTAGATCCGGACGGGCGGTCACGGGTTAGAAGCCTTAGACTAAAAGGGAAACTGGAACGGGATAGCAATTAGCCGTAAAGGGAAGGGAGGCGAGTCTGCCCCCGTTTACTGGAACGGGGCAGGTGCCCCCGGTCTTAGCCCCTAAGTGGGACGCCAGGACACCTGTCCCGCTACAGTAGCTGTTACTTACTGTATACCAGCTACTGTGCTAAATTGGCTAATTTGTGCCATTAACTACTAATTGCTAATTACTTATCGGACGGGTCGCACACGTCTGCCCGGGGCCACGACCGGCGTCGATGGTTATGCCACGTGTACGCCGTGGAGGTACTACTGCGCTTTCAGAGGGCGCGTGCACGATTGCTACAGTAATAACCGCCCGTCCAGGCGGTGCTCATCTCCCATCGGGGTCGTGGTGTGGAATCGTACCACAGACCCCCTTCTTTACTTCGCGACACGTCCCCGTCGCGGCTGGGGGTTGACGTGACCGGCTTGCAGGGTGTCCCATCCGTACGGAGAAGCTCGCGCCGACCACAGGGGCGCGGGCGGACTACGGCCAACTCCATAGGGGAGCCTATGGAGTTTTTGGTATTTAACCGCGTCGGATCCCTTGGCGCTGCAATGGGTCCCCTCACGCTGTCCTGTTCTTCCACATCACCCCACACCCCACACCCCATTACCTCCATTTCCACATCTCGCCTCATCCCCCTGTCCTCTCCCTGCATGGACAACCAATCATCCTAGCGGGGTCGCCCCCTCGGGCTCAGCTCCCTGCGGCGCCAGCCGCGCCGGTACCGACCTTTCACCCGGCGCTGGCGGTGGGCCCCGTGGGCCGACCCGCGACGAGCATCGCAGCGCCCCGGGTGCGGGCTTCGGGCGCGGGGGTTCTTCCCTCGCGCGGCCCTACCGCTGTCCAAGGTCCCCTGCCGCGCCCTCTGCGCTCAGCCCCGGCTCCCCAAGTCGGCGAGACGACCGTACTGAGACGGTCCCCCGATTGGGTTGTAGCCGCGGGGCAGGCGGCGGCCGGAGCGGATTACCATCCGGCACCGCCGGACCCGTACGCGACCACGCCCCCGGCGAGCGAGGCTCCGCCGTCCGGCTGGCTCCGGACGGGTGTTCGTGCCGTTCGGGGTTTACTGCCCGGGGCCGAGTTAGACCACGGGATTCCCCGGGGTGGTCGCAATCCCTCACAGGCGCAGCCGCCGATGTCCGTCGAGGCTTACATCGGGACGGCCTTCCCCGATGCCGCTCGGTTTGGGGCCATCCCCAGGCGGCGGGGTATCCGCACGGCCTCCCCTCGCGGACGAGTCCACCGAGACAACCGCCCGGCCGCTTGGAGGACCCGCTGGGTCCACGTGCCCCACTGCGTGATGGCGGATTCCCGCTCGGATCTCCTGTACATCCGCTGTGCGGGTGAGGACCAGTACCATTCGCGGTTGTTCGACCTCTTCGAGAGGTTCGGCGAGGACGTGGATCCTAAGCCCCACGTGCAGTTGGTGGCATTCCCCCGCCCGTTCGACCGGTGGTACAGCGTGGCCAACCGTGTGCGGTGGGGCGAGAATTCCGCCAAGGAGAGCCGGCTGCGGTGTCGCCGCGCCGATGCCTACTTCCACATGTGGCACACGACGGAATTCTTCGCCGTGCCCACGGGGGCCAGGGGCAGCTATACCCAGCCTTACCGAACGGTTGGAGCAATCTGGAAGCTCCACAGTACCTCTGCGTACCCACGCCCAGCGTGCTGGCGTTTGCCGCAGCGCGGTGGATGCCGGACGGTTCCTTTGGGCGAGAGGCGACGCCCTGGATGCGTCGACTGATCGACGCCATCTTGCTCTCGGAGTGGGCCGTCCTGGCGTTGCTGTGTTTCCTACACGCCGCACAGGACAGCCTCCCGTTCTTCACAAAGTGTCCGGACCCTCGCCTAGCGAGCCGGACCGGGAACGAACACGGCGAGCGAGGCTCTCTCTTCCGGTTATTGGCGGGGCTTCTGCACCTCATCCGATCGGTCGGGGTGGCCGCCATCCTCGAGGGGACGTCATTCGACCCGGTTGGCGCGGAGGCCATCCTCGATTTTTCCGAACGGTTGGACTGGTCCCTCCGGGAGCGCGGCGACTTCGTGTGGTACAGTTGGGCCCGCGGCTGCTCCCTGCCGATGCCGCATTGGGATGGTACGTCGGCGGAGGCCGACAGCTGGTACGACCTCCTGCCCGACGACGGGTCGCCGTCGTACGGTGCGGTCATCGCCTTCGGTGACGGGTGGGGCGCCGCGGTTGCTTCCGCCGGAACCCCCGCCGAACCGTCCGTCGGGTCTCCGCCCGTGTGAACCGCGTCGGTCGTACTAATGCCGGGGGACACCGCCCTCGGAGAGGGCCTTCCAGTCGGTCCCTCGCCGCCTCCTACGGTGGGCGACGCGATCACTGCCGATTCTCCGCCTGTGACCACGAAAGCGCCGGCCACGGAAACGCCGGTCATGGAAGTGCCGGTAACGGACCCCGCTCCGGTGGGGGCCCCTCCGGAGGTTCCTACTGTCGAGCTTGCCGGGGACAACCTCCCTGCGGTGACTACCGGATCGGTGCCGGGCCCCGCCGTCTTCCCCGTCAGCGAGATGACCGCGACGGGGACACAGACCCCCTCGGTGGCGGCCGGTGGGGCCCCGAGTGAGGCGCCAGCAAACGAAGCCCCCGTCTTGGTCCCGGACGCGCAGGCCGCCCTGCGCGCTCTGCAGACGGAGTGCGGCTACGCGGGGGTCCCTGCACCGACCACCCTTGCGGCGGCTTTGGAGTCCGCGCGCGCCTGGCTGGTCGAGGCGACTCAGCTCAGGGCGCGGGTGGCCGGCCTGCAGTTCGCCATCCGCCAACGCGACACTGGCGAGGATCTCCTGCGCAGTGAGACGATGGCGCGGATCCGTTCGGCACAGGACCACCTCGCCGTCTTGAGTGAGCAGGTTTCCGCGAAGAGGCCGTACGGTACCGTCGACGCTGATCCCGCCAGCGCGGCGGCGCAGGGGGCGGAGCCCTCTGCCAAACGTCAACGCCGCGAGTGATGCCAGCGGGGGAGGCCGTGAGAGTAGCGAACCGCCTCCGGGGACCAGGTCCCGTCCATTCCAGTAAATTGCGCGAGGGATGCCAGCGGGGGAGGCGGCGAGAGTAGCGAACCGCCCCCGGGGACCAGGTCCCGTCCATTCCAGTAAATTGCCCCCTTCTTGTCCTTTCTCTTCCTCCTCTTCACTGCCCTTCCCGCTCGGTACTGTAGTCCCTCCGCGCCGGTCGGGTCCGGCGCGGGGCAGGGGTCGTGTGAAGCATTGCTCGCGCACCCGCGGCGGGGGCTTGCCGCCCAGCGGGGGCTCCGGCGCCTCCTCGCCCGTGACACCCCCAGCCGTGGCTCCGCCGCTCCGGTAGGCGAGGGCTCGGGCGCCACTACAGCGCCACTTCCCCCACCTGTTCGCCGGTTGTCCTCGTGGCGGCCGGGTTACCCTCTGGCTCATGCCGGCGAGACTCCGCGCGGTGAGTGTCCCAAGTGTTCGCGGGGCGGGTCCCCCAGTTACCCCCGCGACACTGGAGGACACCCGTCCGGTAGGTAATTTTGGCCGGATTTTACCGCCCCGCGACGGGTGGCCTTGTCAGCGCGTTGACGAGCTCCGATTGGGCACTTCCCGAGGATCGGAGACGTCTTGAACCGCCTCCGTGGTCCAGCGGCCACACGTGGCGGGCGGTGTATGCCGCTCGCGCAACACGTGGTCCACAGTGCCCTGGAGCCCCGGCGAGGTCGTCCCCATACGGTATTTACGCGCTGGGTTCCGTCCCTCGGCAGCGGGTAGGCACCGGGGTGCCGAGCCGTTTGGCCACCGCCGCGTCGGGTCGTCCTGTCGGCGGGTCATCTTCCTCCGAGCCGGTCCCTCCGGTATGCCTCGAGCGGCGGCACGCAGGGGATCCGCGTGCGGCATAAACGGGTAGTGGCCGCCTGGATGAGACCCTCGGCGGAGTCGCCCCCATCCGCGCCGGGTATACCGGTGCGGGGTGTGGGGTGGCGCGCGCGGGATTCCGCGTGCGTGGGTGGCGACCCCGCCTCCTCCTCCGCCGGGTCTTCCGGCGCGGGGCTTGCAGTGACGCGCACGGGGTTCCGCGTGCGTCAGTGTCGACTTTGCCCCCTCCTGCGCTCGGTCTTCCGGCGCGGGGTTTAGCGACCTCGCCCCCTCCTGCGCCGGGTCTTCCGGCGCGGGGTTTGGCGGTGACGCGCGCGGGGTTCCGCGTGCGTCTGTGGCGGCTAATCGCCGCCCGGGGGAGGCCCGTTGCGGGATCTTCCCGCCCCGCGCTGGGTCGCCCAGTGCGGTGTAAGCGGTGGCGTGCGGCCGCCCGCGTGCGCCAGAAGCGGTCTATGAAGGCCTGGGGGAGTCCCTCCGCGGGTTCCCAGGCATCGTCTCCTGGGGTGTAGCTATACCAGCGGACCTTGTACTGGGTCCCTGTGCGTTTCTCCGGGTGATCGACCAGATGGTCGATCACATACTTCGCGGCGGGTTCGGGTTCTCCGTCCGCCGCGGGCTGGGTCTGGGCGGCCGCAGTGACATCGCGGGGTCCCCGCGGCATCCGGGTTATCCGATCGATGCTCACGCGGTTTGAGACCCCGTCTTGATCGACGACCACTGTGGTCTCCGTAGCGGATCGGACCCGAAACGGGACTTTCGTTTTCGGTAAAAGCTTGACGGAGGGTCGCCTGTCATTACTTGGCAGGTCTCCCCGTTCGGTACTCGTCAATGGCCGAGGTGGGCGGTCGACATAGACCAGGTCTCCCACCTCGATGACCGGACGGAAACGCACCTTCTTATCGAATTTGGCCTTGTATCGCCTTTGCGCCGCGGTTAGTTTCACCCGCGCGCGCTCAAGGGCGTCGCGGAGTTTACGCTGCGTCGCGCGCTTGTACTGTACCGGGGTCCTCGGATCTTCCGTGTTGGAGACGGCATCCTGCGGTACAGTACCAGGCAGTGCCAAACCGGACTGTGGTCGCGTCAGCACCAGGTCGAACGGGGTTGTCTCCGTCGACCGGTGGACCTGCGTGTTATACGCGAAGGTCAGGGGCTGGATGTATTCGTCCCAGTCCCTCTGATGGTCCGCGACATAGTGTCGGAGGCGCTGTACCAGAGTACGGTTGAACCGCTCGGTTTGCCCATTCGTCTGGGGGTGATAGGCGGTAGTCAGGTAATGCCTCACCCCCAGGAGGGCACACACCCCGTCGAAGAACTTGGCGGCAAACTGCGGTCCGTTATCGGTTAGCACGTAACGTGGTGCGCCGTATACGTAGACCCAGTTGTCCAAGAAGGCGTTAGCCACGACCGACGCGGTGGTGGTCCGTAACGGGATACTGCGCGTCAGTTTAGTGAACCGGTCGGTCATGACGAGCACGTGGCGATTGCCGTGCGCCGTCTTCGGTAAGGGGCCGAGCAGGTCCATTGCGACGAAATCCAGTGGACCTGCCGCTGGGAAGAGCTTGAGATCCTTCTGGTGCTTCACCAAGGTTCCCCGGGTGGAAGCGCATGACGCGCAATTCCGTACGGTACTGAAGGCGTCGTTGGCCATATGAGGCCAATAATATTCCCGCCGGAGAGTATAGTACATTCTCGTACCGCCCGGGTGTCCCGCCAGGCGGGTATGATGGGCGAGGTACAATATCTTCGCCCTGAGCCGTTTCGGTACGACCCGCTGCAGGGTCTCGTCCAGGGGGGACTTGCGGACGACGAACCCGTATCGGTCGACGTCGTAGCGCGAGTCCGGATTCCCCACGGTCTCGGCTGCCGCCCTACACAAGGGGTCCTTGGCCTCTTCCCGAAGTAACTCTTCCACCGTTACGGATGAGACGTCGCGTTCTTCGGGTGTAACCGCGAACGCGTGCTCAGCCCTCCCCGGGTCCACGGGGGTCTCCTAGTGTACGGTACGTTGGCGGGGGTTGTGGTCCTCTCGCCATTGTACCGCGAAACAGGGGACCTCGTCGTCAACCGGTTCGGAGGTCGCGCCGTCCACTCGGAGGCGTGATACACCATCCGCGAGTTGGTGCTTAATACCCGGTCGGTACTGTACGTCGTAGTCGTACTCGGCTAGGCGGAGGCGCCAGCACGCTAGCCGGCCGGAGCTATCCGCCAGGTTGAGGACCCATCGGAGGGCCTCATGATCCGTACGGAGGTCAAACGCGTTCCCATATAGATATGGTCGAAGCGTGAGGATGCTCCACACGACAGCAAGGCATTCCTTCTCGGTAGTGGTGTAGTTCTTCTTCGCGTCCGTGAGGGCGCGGCCCCAATAACCGATCGGTAGGCGGTCGCCGTCCGGCTGCTGCTGTAGCAGGGCGCAGCCGACCTGGTACGCGCACGCGTCTGCATCCAGGGTGTACTTCTTTCCGTACCGGGGTAAGGCCAACATCTGTGGGGACACGAGGCGCTTCTTCAGTTCCAGGAACGCCTCGTATTCCTCATCGGTCAGGACTTCGAACTCGAAGGGTTGGTTCTTGCCCGTCTTCCGGTTTAACGGAGCGGCTATCTTCGCGAAGCCCTTCACGAACCGGCGGTAAACATTACACATTCCTAAGAATGACCGCAATTCCGTTTGGTTCTGGGGAGGTCGAGCGCACTCGATAGCGATCACGTTGCGGCGCTCGACCTCCAACCTGCCTGGTCGAATCACGTGTCCCAGGTAGGTGACCGAGGTGTCGAAGAAGGCGCACTTCGACAGCTTCAGCGACACGCCCGCGTCCCACAGTAGGCGTAGAACCTCGCGGACGTGCGTGAAGTGTTCCGTTACGGTCTTGGAGTAGATGATAACATCATCCAAGTAGACCAGTGCGGTTTCCCATTTTACCCGCGACAGTATGATGTCGACGGCCCGCTGACAGGTAGCGGGGGCGTTCTTCAAACCGAACGGCATGCGGAGGAATCGGTACAACCCGCAGTGCGACGCGAACGTCGTCTTGTCGTGATCCTTCTCGGCGATTTCTACTTGCCAATACCCGCTGTTGCAATCCAGCGTGGTAAAGACAGTAGCGTCGCCGAGGGAATCGATGCACTCGTCCATCCTCGGCAACGGATAGGAATCCCGAACGGTGACTGCGTTGAGCCTTCTGTAATCAACACAGAACCGCATGGTACCATCCTTTTTAGGAACGAATACCACGGGACTTGCCCATTCGGCCGTGGCGGGTTCGATTACCCCTGCCCGGAGCATGCGGTCGATCTCCGTTTTCTTTTTTTCCCGTGCGGTTGGTCCAGTGCGGTTGGTCCAGCGCGGTAAGGCGCCTGCTAAATCGGGCGAGCACCGGGCTTGAGCTCAATCCGGTGCTTCGTGGCCCCGATTTTTCCCAGCCGGCCGGTCCACATGTCCTTGAATTCGGACAGTACCTCGAGGATCTCCGAGCGTACCTCGTCGTCCTCGGAACCGATGTGGACATCCTCCTGCCAGGCGTTGGGGTCCTCCTCAGGGGCGGCAGTGTCTTCGGGTTTATCCGTTCCAACCGCCTCGAGGTGCGCCTTGGGCGGCGTGGCTTGTTCAGCCCCGCCCTTGTCCGTACGGTTATTGGCGGCTTCTTCCGCGCCATCCTTTGCGGTTGAGAGGTTGGAATTAAATATCCCTCCCCCTTCCTTAGCTTCGGCCGCTTCCGCGGCCGAGTCACCAAGGGTCAGGATGTGAGTGGGTGACGGAAGAGCCAGTCCGATTACGGTATGCTTCGGGATGTGAACCGAGCGGTGCCCAACATTGCTGAGCATTACCGAGAACGGGTTTTCGGGGACAACATCCATGACCCTCTGTGCCATGAGGGTCAAATTCTTGTGCGCGGTTTTTGGGGAGTTCTGTAAAAAACATAGCCCCTCCACCGGCGTGGCGACCCTCACCATGGCCTGCGTCATCGGGGGAATTGTCACCCCTCTGACGAGGCGGATCTTCCGTGACGGTGTGTTGGCGGGGAACGCCACCTGCTTCCGTTCGAGTTTATCCGACGGCGGTAGTTGTTGTGCGGTGTTCCTCGAGGCCATCTTGCGGTCGTGCCTCGAGGGGGTTGCTCCGACCAACGCCACGGGTGGCGCGTCGTGGAACACGACCTTCCGTTGCGGTGGGAGGATCGCCTTGACGTGGCGATCCAGGAAAGTCGTACCGAGGATACAGTCCACGGCGAGGTTCGTGACTACCAGGAACAGGACGCGCGCCACAAACTCACCGATTCGGACGAGCAAGGGGATTTACCCTAGTGCCTTCATCGCGCGGTTTGACACGTCGATGAGCGCTGGGCTCCGAACCAGTTTTATCGATGGTCGCCACGACTCGGCGACACACCGTAAATGGATGAGGTTCGGGCCGGCTCCTGAGTCAAGCACTGGCGTGATGGCGACCATCAACGCCTGCTTCTGACCAACCGTCGCGGAGATCTTGTAATTCTGCTTCTTGAAGAAGCAGATGGCCTGGACTTCCGTTCGGTTACCCGGCTGTGCTTCCACTGGCGCAGCCGGATCGGGGGTGTCTAAGCTTCTGAGGCTGGGCACGGGGAGAGACGTCGTCGCCTCTACGCGTCCTCCCCGGCTTCCCTCGTCAGCAGCAAGTGCTCGCGGATTTCATCCGCGGCTCGCGCCACGTGGTCTTCGGTATGGTCGAGGTGCGGTTCCTCGACCACGTTGACGCCGGCGGGGGACGTTTGACGCTGGTTTCGCCAAGCGGACGGCCCCTGGCGGTTGAACGGGGATCCCAGGCGGAGGCCTTGCCGGATGCGTAGCTTCTGGTAAATGGCCTCTCGTGCCTCTAGATGCTTGGCCCGCATGCTCGCATCGGCAACGACGGGGCACCCCTCTTGTCGGTGCGTGGTGTCCAGGCAGAACCAGCACGGTGGCGGTCCGGGAAATCTCTCGCCGGAGAACCGGACGCGTGGATCCTGCCCTTGCCTCCCGTACGGTCCTGTGCGCACGTCGCCAGGGTTGGCGGGTGGCACTGGGGTGCTCGCCGTCCAGGCTGCCGGAGACGGATAATAACTCGTCCGTGGCGAGCTCATCGAGGTCGGCGTGGCGGTTTGGTCCGTCACGGCCAGGATTGCTTCTTCAGCCAATCCCCCGGCCGCCGGGATGTCGGATGCCGACTCAACCGACAGCAGGGGCCTCGTCCTTGGGGTGCGGTCGAATCTTCTAGCCGCTCCGGACGGCTCTCGGTGAGCCATGGCTGACATCCCTTGTCGGCCGGAGGCCCGATTGGTTTCCCCGATCGCTTGCGCATAGCGAGCGACGGATTGGTAGTCCACATCCGGGTGCGTGGCGAGGTAATTACGAACCTGCGCGCACGTGGAGGGCAGTAACCCCTCGACGAACAGGGACTTCAACCGCCTGTCGGAGAATACCGTATCGCAGCAGAGTGCCTTGTCCCAGAGGTGGTCACTGTAGACCTCCTCCGTCATGTTTGAACTTTGACGAAAGGAGGTCACATCCCCAACCGCTTCGGAAATTACCTCGTCGGTAGCATAGGTGCGCAACAGAAAGTTGGCCACCTGCTGGTATGTCCGGAGCAGCTCGCACCGCTCCACGTCAACCGCCATGGTGTTACCATTGAGACGGGACTGGAATAAGGCGTGAGCCTGCCCGGTCAGGTAGAATTGGAAGCACCATACGGCGGCTCCCTCGGTGATCCCGTTGTGGTCGCACGCCATCTTGAGGCGTGCGAGGAATCCCAATACCGCAATCCGATCTTGACCACTGAACGTGTGGGACCTCATCTGCACGTCCAGTTTCTTCCGGTAACGGTTAATGTGCCGCGCTACTGTAGAGTCGTAGCGCGAGCTACGACGTTCCAGGCGGTAGGTTTTGTAGTTGACGGCCTTGGTAAACAGGTCATTGAGGGGCCTGATTACCGTGGGCCGTCGCTCGTCGCTCTTTGGGGCAGCCCGGCGGTGTCTGCTCGAGCGACGACGCCCCTCATCCGACTCGGTGTGGTAGTCTTCCGAATCGGACGAGTCGTGCCAGTACCGGTCTCGGCTTCTATCGCGGCGTGCCCTCTGGCCCCGCCTGCGAGATTCTTCCGAACCGGATGGGTCATCATCGGAGGGGTATCCTCCCCCTCCGGCATCGCCGTATCGCCCGTGGCGTGCCTCGCGGTTATCGCGGTATCGCCAGCGGCGTCCCTCGCGGTCTTCATCCGTCCTGTGACGGGGGTCTTCTGCGTCGGAATACCGGGTGTATTCCGCTTCGGTCCTGTGCGTGCCGGGTGCACGTCTTCTGCTCAACCGGTACGGGTCCCGATTCTCTGTCTCGGGGAGCCCCAGGCGGTTGTCTGTCCCGCGGGGGTCGCCCGTACCGGCGAGTATGGGGAGGACATTTTCTGTGGTCCTCCCTGTAGCACCGTGAACGGTTGGGAGATAGATGGCTCCGCCCTCCGGGTGAGGGTCCATCCTATCAGTTCCGGGTACGGCGCCGATCGGATCAGCGATATTAAAGCTTGAGCCCGGAACGGTTTCACGGCGCGGCGCCGGCGGCGGTACCGTGCCACCCGTTGCGGTAAATGTCGTGGCCAGACAGATGGCCACGGCCGAGCTAATAGCTCCCTTTAGAGCCAATGCGGTCGGAGATTCGTCCTCCTCCGCGGCGAGCGCTGCCACCACCTCGTCGCGTACGAGGGGGGCGACCTTGTCGTCCAGCAGGCGGAGCGCGGTGTCCGCATGCTCCGCCACCAGCCTTGGTGCCGTTCGGTCGAGGCAAGCCTGGACGACCTGAGGTAGTTCCTCGGCGATGAAATCCTCCATCCAGGTTTGTAGTCGCGGGAGTAACGCGTCGTACAGTACTTGTACGCGGTTCCCCCCACCAGCCGGTAGCCCGGCGGTGGTGTCCGAAACGGAAGGGGTCTTCTGGCCCCTGGTAGACGGCGGGCGTAGCAGGGCTTCCGGATTGTCGACCCCGGGGCGCTGTGAGCCTCTGCCACTGCGGGTACATGCTCGTCCGGAGGCGGTATCTTCTCCGGCGGGATCCGCACGGTTCATCGTCGATGATCACTGGCGATCGACGCGGTGATTTTCGATCTCTTTCAATCCGATCGGTAATTGCTCACGCTGGCGATCCAGTGCGCGCTCAACCTCTGTAGTTATTTCACCTCCACAAGAGTACCAAAATGTGGTATAACTACCTTCTTCCCGACCACTCGGAAACGAGAGGGGTTAGAGGTAAGGGAGCGCGCGCCGCTGGGTAACCCACGCCCGAACGCAAACCGTACGGAAGGACTCGAAAAGAAGGAAGGCTCACGTGACCGGTGACGCGCAGCCGGTCGGTGGTGTTAGATCCGGACGGCCGGTCACGGGTTAGAAGCCTGAGACTATAAGGGAAACCGGAACGGGATAGCAATTAGCCGTAAAGGGAAGGGAGGCGAGTCTGCCCCCGTTTACTGGAACGGGGCAGGTGCCCCCGGTCTTAGCCCCTAAGTGGGACGCCAGGACACCTGTCCCGCTACAGTAGCTGTTACTTACTGTATACCAGCTACTGTGCTAAATTGGCTAATTTGTGCCATTAACTACTACTTGCTAATTACTTACCGGACGGGTCGCACACGTGTGCCCGTGGCTACTACCGGCGTCGACGGTTATGCCACGTGTACGCCGTGGAGGTACTACTGCGCTTTCCGAGGGCGCGTGCATGATTGCTACAGTAGTAACCGCCCGTCCAGGCGGTGCTCATCTCCCATCGGGGGTCGTGGTGTGGAATTGTACCACAACCATTTTGGGATTTGATATATGGTCATTAGATATCAAGCAAGCGTACCTACAATCGGCCTCCAAACTCAAGCGACCAGTTTATACGCGACCAGAGTCCATCGCGCTTGGATCTGACGAACTTTTGCAGGTAATACGGCCACTTTATGGCCTCACGGACAGTGGGGATTATTGGTGCGAGACGAACTCTAGATTTCATGTCGACAAAGTGCGCATGCAACAATCCACGGGTGACTTCTCACTTTTGTTTCGTCGTCTATGCAACGGACTCGTGGCTGTATCAGGATCGTATGTCGATGACGTGATCCAAAGCGGCACACCAACGCAGAAAAGAAGGCTCCAGGCTATGTTGGCGAGAGAATTTGACGTCAAACTGTCCGATGCTAAGAAGTTTACGTACGTTGGTTTAGAATGCTACTCGACAGATCCATCAGAAAGCCGTATTTCTCAAGAAAAGTATATCGAAAGTCTGCAGTATCTGCAAAGGACCGCGTCCTTTACGGCATATCGCTCGCAACGAGCTAAGCTTGCGTAGCTGGTCCACACAAGGCCTAACATCGCATGTGCAGTGTCAATGGCTGCTCAAGTCACGGCTGAGTCCTACTCATTCGAAAGCAACCGAAGCCTCAACTCCATCGTGAGGCATATCAAGAAAACAGGTGAAATGCGACTCACATTTCTCAAGCTCGACCATGACACGCTACGTCTAGTTGTATATGCAAACTCTTCGTTCAATAATCGAGAGGAGAGTAGATCTCAACTCGGTTTTATCATCGTACTCGCGGATAAGTCAGAGAAGTGTGCAGTCCTGCACTACGCATCATACAAATCGCGTCGTGTCGCACGCTCAAGCATGGGAGGAGAGAAACTTGCATTCGTAGACGCTTTCGACTGTTCTTTCTTATTGAGACATGATATTTCTCGCATGTTGGGGCGTCACATCCCCTTAATTATGCTCACGGATAGCAAAATCCTTTTTGATGTGCTGACAAGGTCCAGGTACACCTCCGAAAGAAGACTCATGGTGGACATCTCCGCCTCCCGTCAAGCTTACCGTGAGGGATCGATATCGGATGTAGCTCTAATACCAAGTGAAGACAATGTCGCTGATGCATTTACCAAGGTCTGCAGCAACGGAGCGCTAAACCGGTTACTTCGCTCTGGAAAGCTACAACACCGCGTCACTCAATGGGTCATCCGCTCGAAGAGTCCTCTCGCGCCTTGCCGTCCTCTGACATCAAAGACTGGGCAGTGATGAAACAGGGATCTCGGACGCCGCCGATCATGTCAGTCGGCGACAAGAAGATTACAGTAACACCCCTCGGAGAGTCAGCCGGATCCTGATCGCTTCTCCCAGGATCCCGATCAACAGTACAGTGCCTCCGCCAGATCCCGAACAGAGAAACTGTCTCTGCCTTTCGCTTCAGTTTTTTAGTATCACAACCTCCTCCAGCACCGAAGAGGAGAGAACACACAGACGAACGACTCACAGAATAAACTCAACCAACTTACGCGAGAAGACCCTCGCCCGGCAGGAGCCTGCCCTCAACCCCCGGCGTTGTAACGCCCTCAAAACCGCCCGTACACGCACTAACCCTCTGCAGAATCTTAACGATTCATTGTTACACACACTGAAGAGATCATTCTCTTCTCCCAATATTGATGCTACAACAATATTGCCGTGCTTACACTGCAAATAACGTAGCATACATCCACATCCCCTGTCCTTTGTTTGCGCATGAACCTTGAGCAGTGTACTTAAGCTGAACTCCCTCGCGTCGCTTTGTAGAGGCCAGGGCCTTAGCACAGCACTACCTTAGCATCGGATAAAAGCAAACCTAAGGCACTTTTCCTACTTGCTGTAACCCTCAACTCGCCGCCTTCATACTTCACTCAGCCTGCCCCTCTAACTAAATGGAATGGCGCTGGGTTTTTGATCACACCGCGTGGGGAGAGCAAGGGTCTTCCCTGCGGACCGTCCATTATCAGTTTAATCATTTTTGGGGCATGTTGGACGTCAAGAAGGAACTGACACTCGAACCGTATGGAGCATGTCGCACAACGAGCACGGATAGTGCACGTGGGAACGCAATCGGAAGAGAACGAAGAACCCATATTGGGGAGCCAGACAGACAGCAATGACACCTAAAGTCACCCGGACCGCATGAAGGTGGCATGCTGGTCCCAAGATGAACTTCGTCGAGGCTAAGGCAAACCACCTCATCACTGATTCCGAATCAGCAACTACACCAAGTTTCGCTAGTCGCACCTCTACGCCTTTTCAGTTCCAAATGAGACCTGCTAAATAGGGCATGCACAGTGCACAACCAACCATCCTGTCTGCCAAGGAAACACTATCCGCTTCAGGCCTCGTTCCCCTTCTATTATTTCGTCGCACAACGAGCTGAATCAGCTCACATTCTTGTGTCCGGCGAACATCTGAAGAGATCATTCCCACGCCGTACACCAAAAGCAACTGCATCGACGAAGCCAACATATTTCTCCAAAACACAGATGTCGTTTTACATTGTTTACTTATCGTAGAAAGGAAAGAGATTCTGGGCCACGTCTTTGCGAACTGAAGACCTTACCTAAACCTACGGATAATGATGATGATAATCCAGTCCCACCAGATGATAATAATCCTAATGCGCAACAGGAAGCGCCCAAAGAAACTGCGGCTGCCAGCCTTCTCGGCAAGACTCGCAAGCTCTAAGGCTGTCCTCCTCATCAACATGCACGTCTCCATAGCCACCGGTAACAACCTCCTGTTGCGAAGAGACCTGGCAGGTAGTGTTGAAGACATGCGCATGAGCTTGAGAATCGAATTCCGATTCATGTCCCCCACGAGGTCTTCTACATCTTCGTCGGTCATCAGTTCATTTTCAGAGACTCGAACAGTGTCCGCGGGAGCGACAAGGGTTCCATCTTCAATGTTGTCAGTTCCAGCTGCGAATGTCAAGAGGGCCACAAAGAGAAGGACTGAAATGGAGGTTCTCATCTTGCGTTTCGGAGATGCGGTTGCTTCACAAAGGTACGGCTGCGGTTGGTAAGGTGAACTGACTGCGCACTTCAGCACGGAAGCATGTAGTAGCTTAAATAGGCACAACTACGTTACCCAGTACCATGCACTCGTAGGTGGAGGATGCGCTTTCGTCTTTTTGCAGATACTCCCAAATCTACCTCACCGTTTTCGGGCAGACCCCACTGGAACTATGATAGAGAGTAAAGATGTCCAATGCCACAGACCAATTAGAGGTCCGTCCGCCGGACCTACACTACCCTCGTCTGTACAAAAGCTCCGTTCTTGATTAGGAGGTTCTGATTGTACGTTCACAATACTAACGTTTCTGGACGACCCCATTCTTCGAAACAGATTGCGTAGGGCATCAAGATATCCGGAACCCTTGTTGGTCCTCATAAACGACAAAAATCTAGCTGGACACCCCATGTCAATGTGGTCTTTGCAGTCTTGAAGATTTGTATCCGAAGCTTATTTTCTTTGAACAACGTTTTTACGTTGTTTGGGCCACAGGTTTTGAGTTTGTTTATGTCAAAGGCAAACAAATAGCCCCCTGCACCTTACGGAAATCGAAAAGAATGCAAGCTACATTGTCATCGTTGAGCCCGTTCATCCTTCGATCATGGACACACCACCGAGCCCTACCGGAACATTTCATCTACTGAAGATCAATTTGGTAAAATCATATCGCAGCACTAACTCAAAGAGTCGGCGGATATCTGTAAAGGACTGCACATGGATGCACGATCGCTACCACTTCAAAGGTGCACCCTATCGCACGCACCCCCTACTACTGGAAGACGAATCAGCTCAAATCTGCTCTGATCAAGCGATCGACATTGTTATCGTACTAATACAGAAAATTGAGGATCGCTGAATTGAAAAGCCACGTTGCGGCCCTCTTCGAACGCAAACGAGAGGCCACCTCATCGTAGGACGCATGTTGAGTTCGGCAACGGCTTTAACGAGTTTGACCCGATTCAATCTGCCGCTCAGTCCCCAAAGTGATTTCATAAATGCGGCTCTCTTGAGTCGTTGAAGTAAAAGACAACTTCCGTCTCGATTTTTTCTGCTTGACAATCGCATATCTGAAAGGGGCTGAGATTGTAGGTCGTGTCAGGAAGCTTACAGTAAAGAGAGTAGGTGCCCGCTCGTTGAGACCAATGGAGATCAGCGACGTGCAGATTTGCCTCCCAGTGGTGCCTGAGATTCATTCTTGTACAAGGTATGATGCGCATGCGCTAAACTCAGGTCCTCTCTCCTGAACAGCAAAAGATTCTCCTGTGCGGGGTGGTTGCAGCTTCCCCGGAAGGGCATCCGCAAGAAAGGCGAAGGGGTGATATGGACACGCCCTGCGAGAAAGGGATTGCAGTTGGGAACGCGGCAAAGTCTGCATTTATTCCGCAAGCCCTCCCGCGTCGGGTCAAATGCGTCCGACCCCGAAGAATATCTGACGCAGAGACGTGGCACCCCTTTCAAGACTTCAAGAAAGTATGAGAATTCTGGCTGCTCCCCAAAGAGGCAGTCAAATTTTGTACACCGCCTTGCGTGTGTGCACTGCATGTGGCCGTAGTACCGTACGGTCACAGATCGGCACTGCAGATCTGATGCAGGTTATACTGTAAGCAATCTGTGCACCACACGGCCCATCTGGGTGCAATTCAGATGCCTGACATCACCCCGCTTTTCGGTTGCCCTTGCAACCAAACAACTGGAAAAGCTCTCTCCGAGCACTGCGGTGCGGTAAGCATGTGACCTACAAGTATGCTTCCACTCCCGTTTTAGTCATTTATATCACGGGAGAGAGACACTTTTCGCAACAGTGCAGTTTCTTGTGGACGCAGGACATGCCACATACCGTAGTCGTGGCCTCGACGTGGCTCTCATTATGGGAAAAGCCTACCCATGTGATATTTTTCGATATGTAGAGGGGGCGAGGCATTTCCTGCAGAGTTAACGCTGTTGGATGAGGAATACTACCCATTAGAATAAGACCTCGTAGTCTTGGTGCATCCAAATCTCTCTGCCCCTTCCAGCACGTTTCAGCAAGAAGGGTATTGCCTTCTCTAATTCCACACAAGCAAGGACCATGCCCTGCTGACTGAAAATGATGCAAAGGCGTACACGACGCGGTAAGACTGGGAGTTTTCAAGATAAGAAATATTACATACCCCTGAACATTCTTTCAAAATCAGGAGGCTTTTATCTGCCTTATTATGATTCAAAGAGTTGCACATACTGTAGAGTATCACATCGAGATAAACATTTAGGGCTTCCACAGGAAGTATTGTCAGGTTGGGTATGTTGTACAACGTGCTTCAAGGCTTCGTGTCAGGGGCCAGCACAACCTAGAGCTTGGTCGGATGGATGGATCTATCCGACCAAGCGTTATCATATCATAAAAATCTGCGAATTCTATTTCTATTCAACTTTGATGTCCACGGTTTCAATTTTTCTTTGGTAGGTTAACTCGTCTTTAAATTTTCTGAAGTTGGAGACGGATAGGAAGCCCTCAACGCAATGTTTATATGCTGCAGTACTGGTATAAAATTGGCTTAAAGAAAATGTGCACTTTAAGCCGACTTTTTCTTTTGAACAGCTTTACGTGCGTCAAAGATTTAATTTTCTCTATAATTGACGAGCAAGTGCTTTACCTGTGCCCAGGGACTTTTAGTTCCTTGTCCTCATATGAGGACCAACGGTCCGATAGACCCTTGACGACAAGCGACTTGCCTCATACTGCATGAGGTCAGGCATGGCCTCCTATGAGGCCAGTTTTTTGCAAAAATATACACATTAAATCGAACCTCTGTAAAATCAGCTTGTACGTCATTTCTTTAACGTAGATGCCCTCGGCAATTACATCTTGCAAAACAGTGAGATAGTATTTGTCAATACACAGAAAGACCAAGGATATAATGAAATTTCAATTTTGGTTGACATTTTAAACAGCCGTTTTGGTTTCGAAGATATCAACACATAACGTTTTGAGGTTGGTCAGAAAGGCTTCTTTTGTAGGCATTCTAAAATGGCTGGAAAAGATGTGCAGATCCTACCAAACTGTACCCTTCCGCAACGCAGAAGTCAGCGGCAGTGGCAAGAGTATATTTTTCCTTCTTGTTCAGCATGGGCAAGTCAAGAAAAAATAAGTTGAAAAGTAGCCTCATACGAGATTACTTCTCGTCTAGGCATCAGAGAGCAAGTTTTACTGCCAGTGGCTTAAGCAGCCTAAAAGTGTGTAAGCAATTACAATTCCGGAGATGGTACGCCAAACGCAGCGATATCATTCGTAAATTGTGGGTTTACGCACGGCAGAATTCTGTAACTAAAAATGAGAAATAGAAAAACAGCAATGCAGAAATCTTATTCCTGAAAAATCATTGCAGAAAATTTTAAAGCCGTTTACGCTACAGTTAGTGAGAACCAGTTGTGAGTATTATATCTGACCCTCTGAGTAGTAGTCCTCCCCCTTCGCCAAATTCTCAACAACATGACAAGGGGACGCCAGCGCGATCATACTGTGAAATTTACCGAGCGTCGAGCATCGCAATGGAATGCTGTTTTTCTAGCAATTGGTAGGCGACGAATGATGCAGAACGAATATGCTTTCACGTCTACAAATTCCTTAATGCGAGTTGCCTACACTACATGGAGAGAGAAGAAGGAAGTCGAGCTGTTGCTTGCGAGAAGAAGACGAATCAGTTCAAGCGCGTTTAGTTTCAACTTCAACGGTCTAACGGACGGGGACGCACTGCTACATTTCAGATTCCGTAAGGAAGATATCATTAGAATGATAAGCGCAGTTTCTTGGCCCACACAAAAGCGAACGATAGAGCGAAACAGATTCAGCGTCACACCTCTACTAGCGACCTGTGTCATACTGAGACGTCTGGCGTCACCAGCCAGGTGGAAAGACCTCGAGATTCTGTTTGGGAAGCACGCATCTCAGATGTCAGAGATATTTTGGGAGGGCCTAGAGCATATGTTGGAAGCAAGACTCGACCTCATAAAAGGATCCATAAGCCCACAGTACATGCATCTAAATGCGGAACGGTATGCCACGGCAGTTCAGGACAAGTGTCGAGCCCTCGCCAACTGTGTCGGTTTCATAGACGGCACAGTGATTGGCATTGCAAGACCGAAGGGATATGCCAGTCAAAGAATTGCGTACAATGGGCACAAACGAAAGCATGCTCTCAAGTTTCAGGCTGTAAACAGTCCTGATGGACTCATAATGCATGTCCATGGTCCCATAGAAGGTCCACGCCACGATTGGACGCTGTACATGAGAAGTGCGCTTGACACGCATCTACCTGAGGTACTCGATGTAGGGGGAAAGAGGTACTGTATCTTCGGAGATTCAGAATACAATCGTCGGTGGTTCATGGAAATTCCGTTTCAGGGAAGCAATTTATCGGCGCAGCAAGTCGCATTCAACAAGGCTATGTGTTCTGCTCGCATAACTGTAGAGTGGATATTCAAAGAGGTCAAGCTCTACTTTACGACGGTGGACTTCAAGCGAAAGATGAAGGTGTTCGAGTCTCCGGTTGGGTCCCTTTACCTGGCGGCGATGCTTCTCAGTAATATGCGCAACTGCATCTATCGAAACCAGGTAGCTGCGTACTTCAATTGCACGGCGCCAACTCTGGAAGACTACCTATCCCATAGGGATTAGACTGGGTAGTCTCGCTCCTCGGCCGCCCGCGCGGACGAGGAACGAGGACCAAGTCCGCGAATGCGAGCTTGCGAGCTTTAGCGCGGACTTCGTCCGCAGCCCCGCAGGGAGCCCCGCGCGAGCGGAAAACCGGGGGACAAAGTAGGCGAAAAGGCATTTTTCTTTAGTAAACAACATTTGAAAGCGGGTTTAAAAGCCCTTTCTTTACTTTCTATTAAGAGCCTCTATCAGAAGTTTATACTTAGCCAACTCTAGCTCCTGCATCTTCTCGCGCTCCTCGCGTCGCTCCTCCCGCTCGCGTTCGCGCTCAGCGCGATCAGCCTCGCTTCGCTCGCGTTCGAATGCTAACTTTTCCCGCTCTAAATCAATGCGCGCGAGGTCCGCGTCGCGCAGGTGCGCTCCGAAGCGCTCCATCTCGCCACCAGATTCCATTTGTTTCAGGCGCTTAGTCTTCTTCGCGCTCGCTGGGACTTCCTCCGTCGATTCCTCGCTGGTATCGTCGGCCGTCCTTCGCTTAAGGGACATCTCTACCAGGGCTTGGCCAATCCTTTCCTTCTCGCGATCCGTCTCCTGCTGCGCGGTCTTCTTGGCAGTCTTCTGTACAGCCAGGTCATCGCGTGCCTCTCGCATTTCCATCAGTAGCTCCTCCATCTCCCCAATCTCGCCTCCTACACCGGAAAGACGTTGGTTTGCGTTGTCGTTCATGTCAAACTGCTCTTGCAGTCTCTTGTAACGGTCGCGCACGCTTTTCCAAGTCACCGTCTGGGCAACGGAGAGATTAGCGTTGAAATTGCTCGCAGCTTCGCCATACCTCTTACCGTTCTCACCAAACGCTGCAACATGAGCGTTTGCTGCACAGACCTCCCGTAGGAGCACAAGATCTTCTTCGGGGGTAAAATGAGAATGTCGCCCGGTCCTTGTTGCGGCAGAGTCGGAAGGGGAAGGGGCGTCGACAGATATGACCTCCGCCATAATGAGGATGGGAGTAAGATGATGTGAGGGTGGATGGGGTGACAGAGCATGAGTTCGAGGGATTATGGCATACTAGTACTATTTGGCGCGCTCATGTAGGACATCTGTCTCCGAATTTCTCACAATTGTTTCTCACAGGTTTTCTCTAACTGCGCACTTTTCGGCAATATTCCTCACAGCTTCTTTGCAGAATTCTGTATCTTTTGACACCTGTCATACGTATTGCAGAATTTTGAAAAAATCATTGCAGAATTCTGCTTGCGTAAACCCACCAATGTACACTTGCGGGGCAGCTTGCAGCCAAACAGCTGCCATCTACGAGCTCATGCTGCACTGTTCACAATGTTCAAAAGAGTAGAGCCGGTACTGTACACCTGTACAGTGCTTTTGGCTCGTTTTCGGGCAGTGTGTCATGGTTTCCCGTCTAAGTTTCTTCGTAGGTAGATAATGGGTTGTCTGGGTGTACGGACGCGCGCGCGGTAGGCAAGGAAAAGAGCACGACCTCAGAAAGTTGCTGAGATCGATTCCCCCAAGCTGGAGCTCAGCTTAGAATTTTATGTTCAACTCGGACCTTGACCGGACCCCGACTTGGACCGACCCCTGGCCCTATGTTGGCGGGCCGAACGTGGGTTGCTCTCCTCACTAGCGCACCCTGGGTAGACAAACTGATTGCAGGGTAACCCTTACTAATTTTTCCAAACCCTTACTAATTTTCCCAAGAACTCGGGTGTCGCAACAGTAGAAACAACCATATGCTTACCTTCATGGGAATACCAGTCGCAATTAGTGAACATACAGGAAACCGGGATAACATGCACGGAGCGAATTGCCTGAAGAACATAAAGGAAATCAGTACGACATAGAGAGCGCAGACATCGAGGAAGTCGCGATGGCCGAGAGAATTACGACTGCCGAGAGAGCAGAAGCGAAAGCATCTCAGAGAAAGTACGAGTGAGAGAAGTTTGTCTATGAATGGAACAGAAGAGGGACAGAAAAAGAAAGGGGAGAGGTAGCAGGGCTACAACTTATCTTTTCCCATCTCCCCACCCTTGCCTCTGATTCTTTCTTCCCGTGGACACAACACAATAGGATCCTTCTCACATTCGACACCATTTTTTCCCCAGAAAAGGCGTTGAATCTTGCAACAGTATATGCAACAGTACAAGGTAACAGTGATGCTCATTGCAAAGTGGACAAGCAGAAGGGTTTGGTTGTGGATTGTCGCCGGGCAAGGTGAGTGTAGCGGGAACATGCAATATTCGTGCACTCTCCCTGGCTCATTATGCAATATTCGTGCACTCTCCGTGAATCATTATGCAATATTCGTGCACTCTCCCTGAATCATTTAGAATAATAATTTGAGAGTCACATATGACACGTTGCACTAATGCCTCCTCCTTGGAATGACGTCCGCGTCATTCATTTCGTTTCCCAGCAAGTAATTTTGGAGCTGTTCATTGATTGTCCCATGGGCATCCACGAGATTGCGCGAGGGTTCCCACGTAGATTCATGAGAAGGTTGCCCCTTCCACTGAACTAGGAACTGCATTCCTCTACCTCGTCGACGATGCTGCAAGATCGTCTCGACATATTCTTCTGGTCCTTCGGTGAGTTGAACCGGCAGTGGTGGAGCCGGCTTTGAGACAGATAGCTCTTCGGGTTGTTCGTAGTATTTGTCGGTGTACGATACATTGATGACGGGATGTGCCTTGAAGCTCGAAAGGAATTTCAAACGGACTGCATTGGGACCTACAAGCGCCACAATCTCAAACGGGCCTAACTGCTTTGCTTGTAGCTTCACAGAAACTTGGCCCCGAGTATATGAATCTCGTAAGAACTTGCTCTTCACCATGACCTTGTCCCCAATAGTATAATTATGCGGTCGAAAATGCTTCTCCGCGTGCCGCAACTGTTGTTCCCGAGCGTGCTGATATGCTCGCTGTGCATCCTTAAACGTTTTTCTTAAAATGACTTGTAAGTCTGTGATTGCTTGTACGAGAGGGCTCTCGTTGCACAGACAGTGCAAGGGATGCCGAGGCTCCCATCCGAGATCCAAGAAAAAAGGAGTGTACCCAGTAGTGTCGTGGACGGATGAGCTGTAAGCAAATTCTGCAGTAGCAAGTAGCTGATCCCAGTTATTCTGATGATAATTGCAGAATAGACGGAGATAAGTCTCGAGCATTTTGTTCATGACCTCAGATTGACCATCCGTCTGAGGATGGTTGCTGGTTGACTTCTTCAACTGTACGACGAGCAGCCTATTCAGGTTCTGCCAAAACTTTGAAGTAAACTTAGGGTCGCGGTCGCTAACCAGAGAATCCGGCAAACCGTGAAGTCTGAATACGTGCTTGTGATAGTCCTTGGCCGCTGTGATTGCGTCGTCGGTCGATGAACAGGGAACAAAATGCGGTCTCTTTGAAAACTGATCAACGTAGGTCGTGATTGCGTCATAACCGGACTTCGTCTTTGGCAGCTGTGTAATGAAATCGAGCGACACACTGCCCCATCGACGGTCTGCCAGCTCAAGGATCTGTGGTGTTGTGAATGGCTTCTGATTGGATATCTTATGTCTCTGGCATTTGTCACAGCCGCGTACGTACCTCTTGACGTCCCGCACCTTCTTGTTCCAATGAAACTGTTCAAGTCGTTTCAACCTCTTTGCAAGTCCGAGATGACCAGAGACAGGTGCATCGTGAGCTGTTTTAAGCAGCTCCTTCACTGCCGTCCGTGAAACGCAAATTTCCCCAGACGTTAATTTGAGTAAACCACCCTGTAGTGCGTATCGAGACGTTTTTGCATCCTTGCCATCCTGTAACCTGGTCAGAATGGGGCCAAAATGCTGATCCTCTGAAGTGCAAGTCAAATCCAGGGATTCAGGGAGATTTCTTGTACTGACAGAGACGTTTGATAGTAGTGCCGAGAGATCTGAATCAGCGTGTGGAGCTCGTGACAATGTGTCGCCAAGGACATGTACCTTGCCCTTCTGTAACGTGATAGGGAATATGCCGAAGTTTGCAAGCGTGGCCAGTCACCGAGTCTCCATTCGACTAAGGTTTTGCTTTGTAAAAAGGTACTTCAAAACTTGATTGTCTGTAATAATCTCGAATGAGGATCCCTCCAGGTAACATCTAAAATGTTCAAGAAACCCGATCAACCCAAGCAGTTCGCGGTCATTAGCGAAATAGTGCTGTTGCGCGTTGTTGAGTTTTCTTGAAAAGTAGGCAACCGCATGTTCTTTCCCGTTCACAATTTGTGTAAGTGTGCCGCCAATAGCTGTCTGAGAAGCATCTATGTGCCCACGAAATGGTAGCGTCCAGTTTGCATGCCTCAAGACCGGCGCATGCGTTAGTCGTTGTTTCAGTTCTTCGAAGGAAGTCTGACAGCTGGCATCCCAGTCGCGGATGTTCTTCCCTTTCTTCGTAAGCTCGGTTAGAGGCAGCGCAATTTTGCTGAAGTCTTTAATGAACCGCCGGAAGAAGGAAACAAGCCCGACGAACGATCGGATCTCCGAGACAGAGGATGGCGTCGGCCAGTCCTCGATGATATGAATCTTCGCCGGGTTGACCTTGATCCCATCCTCCCCCACAACCACTCCAAGGAATTCAACCTCCTTTTTCATAAAGTCGCACTTTTGAGGGGAGACATAGAGCTTGTGAGAACGTAGCCGGTCTAGTACGGATCGAACATCTTCAAAGTGCTGCTCTGTTGTCTCTGAAAATATGAGTATGTCATCCATGTAAACAACGCAGCATTTGTCAACCAGTCCATGTAGGACCTCGTTCATTAGGGCCATAAACGTAGCAGGTGCATTGCAGAGGCCCATCGGCATAACGAGAAATTCATACTGCCCATACTTTGTGTTGAAGGCGGTCTTCTCGACGTCTTCGGGTCGGATGCGTATCTGGTGGAAACCGGTTTTTAAATCTATTTCTGTAAAAAACTTAGCACCTCCCAACCTGTCATACATTTCATCCGGCCGCGGGATCGGTGTGCTATTGCGCTTTGTAATCCTGTTCAGTCCTCTGTAATCCACCACCCCGCCAAGGGGCTTCCCAGAAGTCTTCACAAAAAACAAGGGCGCGCCAAAGGGGCTCTTGCTTGGTCGGATGACCTTTCTATTCAACAGGTCGATCAGGTACTCTCGTGTAGCTTCAAGTTCTTGGGGAGAAAGGCGATACAGACCCCGGTGCAGAATCTTCTGGTGAGGGTCGATGACGATCGCATGGTCGACGCTACGTTCCGGTGGAAGCCCTTTAGGGAGCTTTGTGCGGAAGACGTCCTCATACTCATCCAATAGTTTGCGCAGCCGGTCATCCATCCTTTCCATCGTGTCTGTGTTCTGCAGGAGAGAATTGATTTCCCGCACCCCAAAGACGGCTACATTCGTGCCCTTCTTGCCCTTCCGAAAAACTCGCTTGAATTGTTTGATGTTCATGTTTGTTACGGACAATTTTTCGCTGTTTTCTGTTTTTGTTTCATACATTACTTCCCCATTGATGCTGACGGATCTCGATTCGTAACATGTCTTTGGCTGGACGTCTCTATGCCAGGGCATCCCCAAAATCATATTGTAACGGACGTCTGCCAAGACAAACCTCGACACGTAAGTGTGATTTCCAATTTTGACTTGTACTTCTTCGACAACTTCGCAGCTATCTTCGCTGTAGTGTTCTGACGAATGGTTCACAGCTATGCTCTCCTTCACTTGAGTTGTGCGATAGAATTTTCTATGTTCCCTCCAATAAGAGCGAGACATAATGTTAGTGTTCGCCCCATCGTCTTTCAGCAGCTCAGCCGGAACTCCATTCGCCGTTCCCCCAAAGACAATTAAGGGTTCAAAGGGGATTTTTTGTCCATTTCGAAATTCTTTGGGCTGCACTCCGAGCACCTGATCAGTCTTCTGGGGCTCCTGTGCCAGCAAAGACGTTGCCCTGGTTCCGTAATGATCCGTGTCCTCAGATGCAAGAAGAGCTGTTACCTGATCCGTGTCAGGGGTTCTATGGCCTTCTGTTTGCTCATGCGGGCCTTTGCGTAATATGGAATGATTTATTCCGTATTCGTTCGATGAGCTCACTCTTCCCCCTGGTTTGCGTCAGACTCGATGACTTTTGCCTTTCCCATGAGGTTTGAAATTAAATCCATATTGTTCGCCACAAATCGTCTCGCATCATTCTCCTTACGTAGTGGACATATGCGGATAGAACATCCGGTCTTGTGACAGTAAAAGCATGCATTGTTGCGGATATCCTCTTCTCTCTGGCGTTGTTTCTCTGTTTTTGCAACCCTGGTATTAGAGATGTCCATGGGAACAGAACTTGCACTGGAGGGTAAAACACTGGCATAGTACGGTGATGAGGAAGCGGAACTAGTGTAATTTGTGCTGTTTCCTTTGGCTGCTTCGACATTTGAGGCGTCCGTCATGAGCTGGCTCAGGTCCTGATAGTCTTTAGTACACAGCTCAGTGCGGATGAAAGGCTTCAAACCGCGGCGGTACCTGTCGATTTTTTCATCTACAGAGATGCCGGGGATATCGATCAGTATTTTAAGAAACGTTTCGTTATAATGATAGACGGACTTTTGCTGGCACCAAACTGCAAGTTTGTCGCGGGCCAGCCGAACTTTGTTGATAGGAGTAAACCTCTTCCTGAGTTTCACCTCTAGATCCTCCCATGTGGTTATCAAACCATCTGAACTGACTACTTGGTACCAATCATAAGCACTTTCAGATAGGTAACTAACGGCAACATTCATTCTCTGAACATGGGGAACTTGACTAAGATACAACTTCATGTGTCCAATAGACGAATCCAAGGACTCATTTGGCTTGCCTGAGAATGATTCCGGCTTGTTGATGAAAATCTTTTTGCCAGAGTTCTGGGCGAGACCGAGGGCCTGATTCGCGGCCTGGGCTTCATTGCGTATCTGGTTCTGACTTTGTTGCATCCCAGTGATCACGGTATTTGCAGCACGTAGTTTTCTCTCCAATTCCTGGATATTGTGCTGCATCTGCTGCCACTGAGCCTGCATCTGATCACCCATGGTGCCTGAGATCTTCTAGCGATGCTACCAGTGTAGCGGGAACTCTCGAACGAAACTGAACTTCAAACTGATGGAACTGATGTCCTTTCTTTCTGCTAACATTATAACTCTCCTCTACTTATGCTATTTGCTGCAGTGTAAGGCTCTCCAATAATTCTCCGATAACTCTCCGATAACTCTCCTGGTGTGCGACATGAAGTAATATCTCTTGTCTATGCAGTATTCGTGCACTCTCCCTGGCTCATTATGCAATATTCGTGCACTCTCCCTGAATCATTATGCAATATTCGTGCACTCTCCCTGAATTATTTAGAATAATAATTTGAGAGTCACATATGACACGTTGCAGTGAGAAAGTACAACACCTGAGAGTGCCCTCTCTCTTTCATTCGCTTCTATCCTCTACTATTTATGCTGCCTGTTTGTAATCAGTACGCTCTAACTCACGCTCCAACGGTCAGCGCCGTTCTTGTCGGCGTACCCAGAGAGCCAGTGCATCCAACTCCTTTGCGCTCAAAATACTGCATCACTTATTTGCAAAGCCCATATGTTGTCCAACCATTCGGCGTCCATGCGCCCCTTCCTCTACAAGGGCCACCTGTAACTTGTCCCTTTTCCCTCTGCAATTGCGATAGTCTCCTCTCTCGCCACTGAGTCTCATATGTTGGCCTGAACATGATCCTGAAAACCTCCAATTCACCAGGCACATTACAGTATGCAACAGGATATCAGGCCAGGAGAAACTTTTGCATTTGCTGCAGATGTGCGCGGAATCCTTTCTTAAGTTTTTCTCTAGATTTTTCATATCCCGTTTTCCAGCAATTAATAGCAGGCCCTCCTTAAAGCTTGTGCGCGTGCCACAAACGGAAAATCCGTGTCTTCGTCTACACTTGATATGTGAGGCATACCGCTTCCAAGTTTCGTAGAAGTGAGAAGAACAGCACGCTCGACGGCCATAAATCCCTTCATTTTCTCGAACCAGCATGTAAACGAGGTATTTATTTCCATGTGGGAGGTGCCGCTCGATGCTGTGCGGCATTTCATCTCCAAGATCGTCTGCCAAGGCTCGCAAGAATGAAATCACCGAGGATTTTTTAGTTGAGCTCCCATCTGATCCCCCCATTCTCCCGGGGAGGTGGGAAGCGTTCGCTGAAGGTAGTTCCAGGACATTGGCAATCATGGTCCTTGACACTTCTAGAGTGTCAATCACTATTATCCAACAAACCTGCCATCCATCACAGTAGAAGTATCGCCGTGAGTACTTTGGGTCCGGAACGATTAGATCGGCGAGGCGTGCCTTTCTTTCATCACGAGAAATTGACAGGAAATTCTCTCGCATTGCACTACAATTCTCTGTACCGACTTCGACGACGCAAAGACGCTTGAAACAGCGTTTTGGCATCCAATTGTTGATGTTTTTGATGGATTAGCGTCGTCTTTTCTGTAATCGCGACATCGTTGTTTTGCGATGGAGCGCTATTGGGACTTTTGATAGGGGAGGAGTGTCGTCTAGCGTCTTCATGGTATCGCTCTATGTGCATGTCTCTCGGGTTCAACGCTTCAGATAGTGATGACGAATCTGCAAGTATGGACTGTGCGCAAGCACGCACTGCGGTGTGGAATCAAGAAGGCGCAGCCAAACGATTACATAATATGTAGTCGTTCGGCTGCGCCTTTCTTGCCGAATACCAGTACAGGATATTATCCTGTACTGGTATTCGGCTGGAAGCCAAAAGTCAGCAACCCAGATCACTGTGTTCTGTTTTCGAAAGAGTAGACGTTAGGGATCTATATCAGATTCCTCTGGTGTTGCGTTTCATTTTTTCTGAAGGTTACACTTCGAAGATTTTTTAAAGTCCTTTTCGACGCCTGAAAATGCCTTGAAAGTAACAAATGTTTCCCTTTACGAAGCAAATATTGCGATTCCTACGGAAATGTTTCGTCAAAAGATGGGAAATAATGATAGAGCGGACAGGAATTTGTTCAGGACGATAACTGATATCTATATCAACTGCCTCCCCCCAACCTTTTCCGAAACTCTCAAATTCGATCCACTTGTTCAAATGTTTGAACTCAATGTTCAAATCTTCGGAATGAGCCGTGTTTATTCTCTCATTCGCTTACGATAGTTTTTATGCCTACAAAAAAATAACAGTCGCAACAATTTCCCGAAGCCTTTGCTTAAGTCAGAAGACTCGCGGCATTGCCTTTTAGGATAATCAAATCCTGCAACTAAAGCGAGGCAGAAAGTCCTGCAGTCATGAAAGTTTCAGGAAGTGATTGTACGAGTGATATTGTGACTGAAGACGTCGATCGGGGAAAAATTGTCAATCTCTGATACTCCAGGCCAATTCGTTCTCGAGATGAAGATACTGTCAGAGAGAGTTTTCTGCAAAATGGATACATCAGCACTTATCTCATATCATGTCGAGTGGCTACTGTTCCTGAAATACAGCTACTCTTTGAGAGAGAGCCACATTGCTACACGCCTGAAAAGGCATCAGAAGTGGCACTAGCAGTGAAAGGAGAAGAGACAGATGGACGCGCTGGAGGGTATCGGTTTTGCTATGATGGACACATCCGCAAAAGAGTAGCGATACAGCTAATGGAGGACAGAGTTTTGATAAAAGATTTCAAGCTGAAAGGTGAATTGGTAATGTCGATGCCAGCTCAAAATAAGATTGCGTATGGACTTTCCACAAATGCTCTTCACTCTGTCTGTGTGCCGCTCTCTTTCCTCGCAACACTCCTACGCTGCCACGAATACGACGTTGAGCTGAATTCCTGGTTGAGCCAAAGGCGACAAAAACGTTTATCAGCGACCGAAGTTGCTCGTCGCCTGGTTTCAAGTACGGCAAGAGGGGTTCACGATGACACAATTATGAGCAAACAGACTGAAACCAAGCGCCAAATCTTGGGGGTTGCTCGAAAGTTTCCCATTCCTACGGTTGACTACTTACGGGACTTCATGTGCAATGATGATGAAGGCTTGCAAGCTGCGTTCACATTGGCAACTTTGCGAGTAATTCCCAAAAGAGTGACGCCAGAGGAATTTTTGATGTTGATGAAACGATTTATCAGGTACTATCAAGATTGCTTGCCTTCTCCTAAAGCGCTTCTGCGCAAAGATATTTCAACACAGTTGGTGCAATTACGCCGAGCAATTAAAGAACTTCAAAATTCAAAACCCTTTGTGACTACGACGAAATCCCTGATTAGATGACCACAATTGCAGAAAGAATGACGTCTACGCAGCTTCTGGACATCCAAATGCAGGAACATGCGTTCAGCAAGCACATCATACCACCACTTGAAACTACTTCCAGAAACCTGGTGCCAAATGGGACGAACCATTTAGAAATCGCCCGAAAAAAATGCAACAAATTTCTCAAGAGAACAGTGAGCACCTGGGTTTACATAAACAACCTACGAATGATTCAGACACTGAACCATCATCTCCAGATATTGCAGAGAATGGAAGCTCGAAAGATAGTGAAGAAGAGAGCTCTACGGCCAAAGAATCCCCCTCATAGCACACTCAATACGCAGACGGGCACTGTGAAGAGAACAATGAGAGACCAGTAGAATCAATTGCAGGGGCAGCGTCACTAATTGAGGGATCTCAACTGATTGAGGCATCTCAATTATTACCGGTTGGGTGGAAGATTGTGCAGGGTACACTTGAAGACTTCATGACACAACAAAATGAGTGGAAAATGGTGCAAAGGAAAGCCGATATGGTCATGACTATTATACAAGAAGATGAATCCAATGAGGACTGCCTGAAACAGGTTGTACGTCACTGCGGTATGGCGATGAAACAGAGCGGCGTGTGCTATATTTTGTGCAATTTTATTCAATTCTCGAAGCTTTTTTCAATTGTATGTGCGGAGGGCATGGAAATGATGAAGCACCCCATGCTTTACATACAAGATCCGTCAACAATCAAGAAAAGACATTATCGCAGCATCCTCAAGAGTCAGGATTCATCGCAGCGGTATTCTGGAGATCGCGCGATCGCAGGCGAAAGCATTACTACTCATATGCTAAAGGTTATAGAAGCTCAACCCTTCCGTCATGGGTGAACTGTGTGACAAACGTAGAACAATCCCGAAATCCCCTCTGCTGTGAACAAGGCAACAACCTTAAAGTTAGAGACATGGAAAAAGATCTCAGTGTATCTATTCTCGAGCAGTGGTGCAAACCTGCAGGTCTCTGTTATAATCCTAGAGCGGGCTCCATGTCCATGGGTTTGGCATGTTTGGACTTAGGTGTCCAATACATTGCGCTAGAACATGACTCGGAAATTTTCAGAGCGGCGAAAAGGAAGTTAGTCGCATTCGTTCAAGAGCAAGCCTTCAAGCAAAGAAAACTGGAGCGAAGTAGTCGGGGAGGAATAAATGAAACGGACAAAGAAAACGAGAAAGAAGGAATGTTCTGCGGGATTGGGGAGAAGCATTGTCGCTTTCCGGGATTGGAAACTTCGTTTTCGTGCAAAGCATGCGGCGTAGGAATGCATGATCTATGTGACTGGGCCAAAGTCGTGAGAAACGTAAACGTCGAGTCACGAGAAATGGTTGCGGTTTGCTCGGAAAAGTGCTTTGCGCTGGAGAAATGCGTCCATTTCTTCGAAATGGCTGTCTTTTTGGTCCTAGATCTACCACGAAAAATTCTTTTTACGGGATATGGTCTTTGAACAAATGCTATCAAAGCTCAGCAGTGTTTGAAGATCATTCAACAGAACGACCAGTGGTCTATGGACATTAAAGCTACTGTGAAGTTCAAGATGTCTGCTTCTCGGGGAGATCCGAAGAAGTTCTCTTTTGAGATCCATTTCTGTTCATTGGGGTGCCCCGTTCAGCCGGGGTGCTTAGAAGAAGGGTTTCGAGCTCAAGTCCAGATTGAGATTTTGAATTCCAAAGGTTGAATCTGCGTGTTCTCCCTCTTTGTCGGTGTGGAAGTATGTGCAGCTGCGCATACAGATACAGCCCTGCTCGCGCCTAAAGCATATGTCGCCCACTTCTAACAAACTATGGGCGTTCCTGAAGTCCTGTGCGTATTTACCAGATATTGATGCATGTAATGCTGTGTGCGGCTGTTTGTTTGCTCATTACACGGCACCGCATGCGCTCAAAAAAATAAGCAAATATACGGGGAAAGATTTTTGGACGTAGGGATTGGGAAATTCGTACCCAGTCGTCACTTCGGCGATCAACGGATCACCAAACGTGCCCTCGAAACATTCCTCCCTAGTTGACCGGTTCTCTCGACGCATCTCTCGTCGCCGCCGACGAGTCGGATGTCGTCACGCTCACCAGCAAGAACCTAGCCGATGTCGTCGCCGAGGACCAGGAGGTCACAAAAAACAGCTCATGAGAGAGTAAGAATCGACGCCCAATGGACCGATTGCTTTGCAGTGATGTGGGGTTTGGAAAAACCGAAGTTGCAGTTCGAGCGAGGCTCCGGATCTTGGCAGCTGGAAAGCATGTCGCAATCCTTACCCCCACTACAATTCTGGCGCAGCAACACTACGATACTTTTCGAAGCAGATTTGAAGGGGCCTCCCTCAAAGTCGCAATGGCCCGCATGACCAGATTTACTTCACGGAAGATAAACATTGAGAACAGGGATAGATTATGCTCTGGAGAGGTGCGCGTCGCCGTAGGTACTGAGATGTTACTCAACGACAAATTTATTTTCCAGACCTGGGCTTGCTGATCGTTGAAGAGGAACAGAGATTGGCAGTTAATCGAAAGGAGAAGATTCGAGCCCGATACCGCGGTATTGATGCGCTCTTTATTTCAGCTACGCCAATTCCACGCACATTTCCCTTATATGATGATTTTGGAAAGCAATCAGCTGTCGATCTGGTGCTAAATGGAAGGTAAATTGCAGTTACAGAGGATAATAGTGTATATGTACGGTTGGTGACGGAAGTGCGTATGACGAAAGCGATCGAGAAGCAGATTGAAGCTTTCAAAAAGGGATTCTACGAGCTCATTCCCTACGACGACATTAGGATCTATAACGAGCTGGAGCTAGAACTACTCATGTCAGGGTTGCCAGACATTGACATGGCTGATTTGAAAGCGAATGTAGAATATACAGGCTACACTGCCGCATCACCGCCGATCACATGGTTCTGGAGATGTAATCATAACATGTATCAAGAAGACCTGGCGCGTTCCGTGATGTTTGTGACAGGAAACAGCAAAGCGCCCTTGGAGGGCTTTGAGACACTTCCGGGTATGAATGGGGTGCAAAAATTCCAGATTCATTATGTCTCCGGGAACACAGTGCGCCTTCTCTCCGCTCAAACTTGCTTCAATCCAATGGATTTTCCAGAGTATAGAAGCGCAGAGATTTTGTCGGAGAAACTGCTTCATGCAGTTTGGGAATGCAGCGTTGTGTTTGGCTTTGCATTCGGCGGAAACTAGTCGTGAAGGCAGGAAGGTTGATGGAAACTGAAATGAATGTGCACGCTCTAAGTGGATAATTGCTGTGGTCAGTACAGCATGATGCTGGCGATGTGCGTAGTATGATGGGGAAAGATATCAATAACTATGGGAAAGCAGGTGATTATTATCCGACGACAGTCGGGCTTAGCTTGTACGTGACGAGGAGTTTGGAGACGTGGTCCGAAGTGGATTTGCCGTTGCACACACTCGAGTGAGCGGTGCTGATGCAATATCGCAGACCCTAAACTGGGTGACTACAGTACACAGTCCTTAATGAAGATGGTGATCTATCTATTATGCTTGCAATGTATTTGCGTAGACACACGGAAACAGGGGAACGATGTCTGAAAATGTGAACATGGCTGTCATTTGCGCAATGGGCGGATGAATTGATCTGGGTTGGACGCAATTATTCAGTGTCTTGGAGAGCAATACTCAGAGGCGTTGAAGTTTTTTCGGACGGATCTCTTTTGCTTGGTTCATCTAACAATTCCCAATCAAGTCCACAAAGTTTGTCTACACTGCGACTGAAGGGATCGCTGTTCTTACAATATTAAGGCCCGGTGAGCAACGCAAAAAGAGGGACGGCTGTATATATCCCAAGAAGAACCTTCTTCAGCTCTGCCATGGCAGAAACCCACCGCAACTTGGCATTGCCACACATAACAATATTGATGTAAAGCGGCACGCAGAAGCGCATGTAAAGTCAAGACTACTGAACAACTGCGCATGACCTATCTCTTCCGTTGTGAGAGGACGTGCGTGTGTGGCAGATGGCAGATGGCAGGGATGGGGCCGCACGGTCGGGACGAGGACACGAAGGGAGGCCATTTCGAGGGTTTGTGGCAACGGCGGAGGGAGGATCGAGAGGAAAAGGAGAGGGTCCGTCTTCCGGGCACAAATCACTTGCAAAGTTACACGTGTGAAACGGGATCCGTTGTTCCAATTGTCGTAATTTTATTTGGTTGGTGGCTGTTCTGTCCGAAGGGAACGGCCAACCCGGGGGTGCATCGCATTTTGCACAAAGAAACCTGCTTTCGAATTGAAGAGCTGGGCGAAATGCCTTATGTGCGGCAAGCTCGCATTCGCCAGGTTATGCGCTTGCGGAACATGTAGTCACCCAGTGCAGCGCACAGTCGCTACCGCGTTCGCCTCCGGTCGCGCGCTACTTTGTTCGAACAGCATGGCACGCTCTTTACGCGAGAGAGGCCGGAGAGGTTTTTTCTGGTTGTGATGCAGCTGACGAATGCCAGAGGGATTGACGAAGCTGAGAGCCGTGCCAGGTTGGCAATGAGGCACTCGATCGGAAAACCGTGGCTTCGGGTTGTGTTTTAAGGGCGTAGTCTTCGTTGAACGGCTGTGCACAGAAAGACCTAACTTACTGGCTGGGGACTGTTTGCGAGAGAATTTCTCGCTTGCGCCAGGCGTTGAATGGGAAGTTTCGGACGGGGTCCAGGGTCCGTGGCGCCATCTGCTGCGCTCCTGTGTACCTCCGCCCCGCGTCAGAATTTGCAAACTTTTCTTTATTTTTATGCGACGAAGAAGGCCAGTATGGTGGGCCAAATGTGTTGTCAAAGACATTCTAATCGTCTAGCAGATTTACATATCAGCGCGTATACAATTGGGGGTGGCAATCGTCGGGATCCTTTTGTTCAATGCGGGGGGTGATGGGTGACGGCGCCTGCGGGAAGGTGGTGCGGTAATAGGAAGAGGAGCACTAGGCGCCTTGCAGTTCTGGTCGTTGCGCCGTAAATAGACGATATGCGCGGATGACTACAGTAAGAATTTAGCCTATTTTTGGTAAAATTGTTAATCTTTTTACTCTGGAAAATCCTTTTTAGAACCGACTGCAGTTTCAGATGGAGTGGTTTACTATTCCTGTAAATCTTTGAACTGGTCCAGTCTCATACGGCTTCCTGTAAAACACATGTCTGTCTCTAGCAGATTACTCTCAATTTTTACGTGTCGTCCGCATCAATCGCGGGCCTCCATAATTTCTACATGAAGTTTTAGTCTAAAACATAGCCCAAATTTTGTATCGGGTTTCAACATCGTTGTGATGCAGGAGCCCGCACGTTGCCTCAGTTGTAGACAACTACGTTCGCTTCATTGAATGTGACGAAAGGCTTCTAGTCGAAGTCACGTTTCTGTGCCTCACTTCTTGTAAGCTTCTTTATCAAAAGATATTTCAATTATGCCTGTTGACACGAACACACCTGTTAGAATATTATTAACTGCAGCACTGTCAAAGACCAAAACAGCACTTGTCCTGGCACTGCGATACACGTTTTGGATAGAACACTAATATTTTTTGTCCGAGCCACAGAGCTTTCATGAGAAAGTACGTTTTGACGATCACCGCTGAAACGCACTGTATATAACTTCTTTTATAATTATGGGAACGGACACAACACATGTCATGAATAGAACTCACGCATAATACGGTTAAAAGCAGAAACAGTTGAAACAATAGTGATGCTTTTGATGGGGAATCAAGCAATTTAAAAATAATAATGCCTCACAGATTTTTGAAGCAGTCTTTGATCGACTCCACTTAGATGGCGTCTTTTCTCGGCGATTATTCAAACAGAATATCATATTTAACTTCGGTCGACCTGATGCAGTCCGTTGTATGCTTTTTGCGAACCACCCCACCTCTAACATCACAAATGGCTCCAAAGCAGACTCGCAGCTCCAAAGCCGTGCAACTTCTTATTGCCAAATTCAGAAGTAGAGAGCTCAGTGGGCGTGAAACCCCAAAAGATGTGTGTGAATCAAATCCTCTTTTCAAGCTTCACAAATTGGCAACTTTTAGAACGAGATACAACGTCCTTCGGAAGGAATTTGCTATTGAAGAAGGTATGTATCATTATGGTTTTAAGTTTCACGCATTTCCTCAACTAACGTTTTTACAGTGAAGAGAGAACATACTGAAGAAACCTATGAGAATGGTCTTAATACCAGGTGTTCAGAGAAAGAGAAGAAGCTGACACCAAAGAAGCCCCGATTGCTTGAGAGGGACCTAGAACTGTCATCCGAGGACGGCAAAAGTGAGGATGACATTTGTCGGGTTGAGTCTGAACTTTTCTACCATGAGCGAACATTCAAACCTCTTTATCTGTTGTCAGAATAAGCTGAGCCCGGAACTATGACAAAGCGAATCCCAGCGGCAATCGTGCTTCCAAGCGGCATCGACAGTGGTGGCTTTTCTTTACGTGTTGCGGATGGAGGTGAGAACATAGAACTAAAAGTTTTATAGCCGCGCATGCTCGTCGACATGGCAGTGCTACATCGAAAGTGGTTGAACTCGGAGTCAGGAAATTTAAAAACTTACCATCCCCAGATAGTTGGCTTTGAGAACGCTTTGAAGCAGCTGCGTGGATCCTCTACTGACAGTGTTGAGTCTGTTGCTCGCATTCCGCTGCCCGTTTCTGTGCAGCCAGAAATCCATCGAAAACACAATTTGGCATGGAGAGAATTGAGCACACGTATGCTTTACTTGGACCTCAAAGCTGTGGTCGATAACTACGCTATTACTCGTGATTCAGACTAATTCGAGGTCGTATGGTCTTAGAAACGGCGTGGCATAATCGCATTGCGACAGCCTCGGAGTCAAATAAATAATTGCCCTGCCGATGAAGGTAATTTTTCCCAGACATTTTTGAGCAGAGATATCGTACTTACCGCAATCCCCAGCAATAGTACAAGGTCCACTACTTTAACTCTGTTTACAGTACTCTTGGGTACAGTTCTAGTGACTATTTGATATGCAGTCTGCCTTATATGAGGCCACTGTGATGCGAAGATCAGACCGATGTCTGCGACCCCCAAAGGTGGCGGGGGCGACGGTGAATTTATTCTGTTTGCTATGGTAGCCCGAAATGGCTGTGTGCCTTATCTGTGAGGGCTTCGTTATCTGGATGGAACCATTTGTTAGCGTTGTGTTTAGGAAGGCCGAGCGCCGTTGTTGCTTCTGGATGGAACCATGTAGTGCAATGCGCCTGTCGGGCAGAGGCCGCGGTCCGATGGTCCAGCAAAAACAACAACAGCAACAAAACGAAGAACTGCCGATGGCACAGCGCTACGGAGTGTCCGACTCTCCCTTCTCCGTTTAACCGAGCTTGCGACTCGTAGTAGCTCGGATCCCTGATGGGGGGGGGGCACAGAGAAATGGCCCGGCCCGGGATCGGTGTGGTAGAGACTTGCGAAGAGATCTGCTCGACGAGTGTAGGGTGGGGCGCGTACGTAGGTACCCCGGTTCCACTGGGTTGTAAGGCCAATGCTCGTTGAGCTTCTTCGACACCTTGTAACGCGACAAGGCCTTCGACGAGGGCGTCGCAACGCAGCCCGACGGGATGAAATGAAAGTAGCAGCGCTACGTCAACCGTGCCGCCCGATGGCTCGAAACACCTACACCGGCTACGTCAACCGTGCCGCCCGATGGCTCGAAACACCTACACCGGTTCGGTCGCAACCGACACCGATGGTACCAACACTGGCTCGTAATACGACGGAGCCGTTCGAGGGAGACGTCGTTGCAACGGTCTCCGTCGGAAAATGGGTCACAGTAGCAGCGCTACGTCAACTGTGTCGCCCGATGGCTCGAAACACCTACACCGGTTCGGTCGCAAACCGAGGCCGATGGCACCAACACAAGATAAGGGAAAAATAGGTAGAATTAGAGATAGAAAAGGATAGGGAAATAAAGGAAAAAGGAATGGGAACCCCGAGCGATAGAGGATGCCGTAGGCTTAGGTAAAAGGGAGCGTCTTAGTAGAGACGGACTTCGACCAAGGCGACATTCAACTCTGGCAACTCGGGTTGGTTTATTGACTTGTTCGGTCAAAGGGCTAAGTTATATAGAGCCCCGCCGGGGCGAGTACAGTAGCTCCCGGCTCTAGATTCTAGATCTAATTAGTAAATAAATTAAATAATTAAAATAATCGTGCGCTTCGTCGCACACGTGTGTCCCCCAAACCCGGACTACAGTATCCAATTTTTTTTCCTTTTTCACTTCCTTCCCCTCCCCTACCCGAGACGGGTATTGCACTACATATCCCCCTTCTGGGCGCTCTCGCGCAGCGCCTTCACTCCCTTGCTTCCCAACTTCTTCCTTTTTCTTCCGACCATCGGTCGCCGCTCGCGTGAGAGTAAGACGATCTCCATGTTTCCTTCATCGGATCCCACTGTCGGACATACCACCCGCGGTCGCCGTGGTGTGGGCTTCTCACACACGCCTTCCATTCCTAGCGACCTTCCTTCCATACCCCGACTTCCCCCGAACACCAACATTCCTGAACCGGTCTTTCATCCCGATCTCCATCCTTCATCAGCCCCTTGTCGATACCCCTCACTAGCCCAGCTCCAAGGTAAATCCATGCGTGACTATCCCTTACTGTACGCGGCCACTCCTTGGTTTTCCGCCATCGACGTGCGCGACGTCACTAGCATCGGGCGCGACTTTGCCGACGGTGCGGGGATGCTGCCGGGTCACCTTCCCCTTCAAGCCATTTCCTCCTACGATTGGCGTTCCCGTGTCGCCATTCCCCCTTCTATCCTGCGTCGTTCCTCCCCTCGTGGCCGACAGGGCCTATCCCTGCGGTTCATGGAAGCCGTTCTCGACCGTCTCGACCTATCCCTATCCGATGCCCTCATCCCTCCGTCCTTCGGATGTGACACGTGGCAGTTTCGCACGGAGGGGGAGCGTGATTACCTTGACAACCTCCTCAGCTGGACACGGGGTGACCCCGTGCTCGAGGCAGACCGCCTGTGGCATAACCAACTGACGGTGACTAACGATGCCATGTCATACACGCGCGCAATCCTCCCCCTCAATTTCCCATATATGAAACGCGGGAACATCCCCCTCTTGCAGCATACGGTCCGATTCGAGCGTAAGATGAGATCGGACACGAGATATTTCCTAGCTTACCAAATGGTTGAGGCGGGGGAAATTGCTCGGTCACACTACCCCAACCGGTACCAGCAACTCCACTCATGGTGGGGACAATTTGAGGTCTGCCAAGGGTTTTGGGCAGAGCTCGGTCCCATCCTTACCTACTTTGGAAGTCATCTCACTGATCCTCGTCACGGGTTGTGGGTTGTCTTTTTGACGGAGTGGTGCGTGAAGGTAGCCGCCACCTTGCTCTGGGAGGCGTACGATTGTTGGCGGCTTTGGTATCTTCCTCCGAAGCTCGTCGAGCTCATGTGCCTTTTGGACTATACTGTGCCCTTGGGCGGAGCAGACACCGACTTCGAACTGTACTCCTTACTCGAAAAGATCAATCAGGTCGACTGGGATGTTGCTCCCCCTATCAACTCATCCCGATCCTTGGCGAGGCGACGCCTGTTCTTTTCTCCCGGACGAAGTCACAGTGCGGCGGGTGACTTCGTCTGGTTCAACCCTTGGACATCCGCCTTGTGCTCTCCGTCCGAAGCGCGCCTCAGTCGCCAATTCGGCAACCAAGTTCCAACTCCTGACGTAGCTCCCATACGAGCCGTAGATCCCCGCGCAGACGACGTTTGCCCCCGACCGTCTGCTCCAGATTCCCCTCTCCCTGCAGCCCCTAGCGCTGCTCCTCCTGCTGTCGATATTCCCTCGGCAGGGCATACCGAAACTCTGTCGGTTAGGGCAGCGTTGCCTTCCCCACCGTCCCCATCAATTCCCAAAAAGAGCGACGGAGCCATTGACATCTACTGCACATTGCTCCGCGCTCATGGCATCGAAGGTGAAGCTCTCCAAGGGGCTTCCTTCGATGATTTGCGAGTCCTTGCTCGACTCGTTACCTCACGACCGAAGAGAAAACCCTTGGGTGTGCCGCCCAATGACCTGCCGCTTAGAGCGACTTCCCCGTGATCCGTTCTCGGATTATTACCCGTTTGGGGTGACGTCTGGTTATTGACGTCATCCTGAAGCTTTTGGATAATAAAATGAATCACCTGCGTATCCCTCGTTACCTTCACTTTCCTCTGCTTTTTTTGTATGCGTCCCGCCTCTGCGGTCGCATCCCCATTCTGCAATTCCCTTCTCTTTTTTTCTGGTCACATTTCCCTCCTCTTTCTCACACATTCTCCTTCTGCCATCCTCCTATCACAGCATGCGTCTCCCATTTTCCTCCTCATTCTCCCAAATTTCCCTTTTTGGGTGAGGCTGTCCTCACACGGTTCTCATAAAAAATATAGTATGGTCGACGCCGTACAAGCGACGTCATCCCTCAACTGTTATCGCGACGCCACTGTAGACGTCCGTTATCATGGTCAACAAAGTGGTAGGGGGGGTTTTGAGGTTCACGAATAATATGGTTCGTTATCAACCTGCCTGACCCGTTCGGTCGCGCTCGCTTGAGTCGATTATTTCTGACACCGGGTTCTACTGTACGGTCCCCGTACTGCCAAACGATAGCGTTGCTTCTCAATGCCCATGGAAAGTTACACCCTCATTGCAGTTTCAGATGAGTCGCCCGTTTCCATTTTTTCATTTGCACAACCTGGCGAGATCGTCCCGAGCTTGTCACCATGCGTAATCAATTCAGTCATAGCAGCGGTCCCGTCTACGATTCTTGTCAAAGCAGACCTGTCGAATTCCTCTCCTCCTTTGTTTGCGTGTGCTGAAAGTGAACTGTTGCGTGCGAATTCCCCTCTGTTCTCCGCATATCAATGTTCTCTCCCTTCCCCTGTTCCTGGTGTACGTTGGGAACCGGAAACCATCCTGCAAATGAACGCGAGGCTTACTGCTTCCTTCAAATGGAAATTCGCGATCCACAACTGAAGGGGTGTTTTGCACATGATTCTCACGATCCGTGGAGACCACCTTTACAGACTGTCGTCGACAGCCGAACGTGCGACATTACGTTCTCTTTTTTTTTCTTCGCCCCGTTAGATCCCTCGAAACGATTCGTGTCGATTTCCCCGTGCAGTAGTTGCGGACTCCGGCAACTCGTCATTTGTCGCCTGAGGCCTGCTTAGTCGTGCAATAAAAATATTAATAGAGGGGGGGGTGATGGCGGGGTGTGGGGACAAGAACCTCATTCTTTCCCTCGTTCGGTTGTCGTGCGACCGAGGCCACTCGTGTCCACGAAACGTTAACAGAAATCTGTGGCCATTGTTCTAATCTCCCTCGCGTCGACACTGCAACAATAAAAAGATTCATAAAGGGCGTCGGAGCTCGTATCACTTCATGACATTCCTGTCTTTGACGAATACGATCTTCTTCGTACGAGGTGCCACGAAGTGTGACCTTCTCGAAGGGGTTCTGCTCTCGCGCAGGCTTTAGAGCCTACAGTACCAAATCGTCGATACTTGATAAAGTCCTTGCGAGGGTTACTGGCCATTTGCACACCGTCCTCGTTTTCGGTAGTCGTGTCCGCCTTCCTCACGGGTCCACGAAACGTTTGTCCTTCTACACGCGAGCCATCGTTTCCCTTCGGCGAGCGCCGTCCTGCTCTCGCGATCGGATGCTGTACTTTGATGTGTGTCTTATCGCTGGTTCCTGCTCATCCCCAGAAGGAAAAAATAGTAATAAAGGGAGTCGCGACGGAATTAAAATTGGGTACAAGGTCGACGGGCATCCTTCACGATTTCCAACACGTCTTTCCGCGACGCGGATCGTACTGTCAGCTTTGTACCCCTCGGGCCTTTCTCTTGATCGTCCTTCGCGCACCTCGGAGAGTCATCCCTCTCGTTCCGGGTCCCGGTTGAGCCCCCTCTTGATCGTAACATGTCGGCTGACCGGCGTCCGTAGTGTGAGGTGGGGTGGTGTAGTGCACTGACCCACCTTTTCCTTTTCCCAGGGGACACCTGTCCCCGGCCAGCACGACTCCTTCTCCGGGACACACGTGTACCGCGCGCCACGTGTAACCAGGCGTCAAGGCTCCTGTGTCCAGGTGTCACCCCTCACGTGTAGTGGTTGTCAGACCTCCCCAAGGGGAGTTTCTCCGGTCGTCGCTGCCGTCGTTTTAATTTAGTTTCTTTTAGTTTAATTAATTATAGCTCCGACGTCGGCTAGTATATAGCCGACGTCCGACCCTAAGTAAATCCTCACGAAGCTTTGGGTCTACAACTCGGGTTTCTGGAACGGAGTCGTAGCCTCGCGTCGGTCCCCGTCCCACGACGGTACCCTGCGAGCCATCTGCGTCCCGATTCCCTCCTGTCTCTACCGCGCGCGTCGTCCCGCCACTCCCGGCTCTCCGCGCGACAGCTGTCCCTACAGCTCCGCCCCTCCTGGGCTCTGTTCTGCCTCTTTTTCCCTTACTTTCCCCACTGCGCTTCGCGCCCGGCCCCGTACCGGTCCCTTACGGGTGGTCTCCCGATAACCCCTTACACGCGCCCCCGAACGCGCGCGCTCTGCCAGAGGGGGATCCCACCCTTCCCCCTCAGTACACGACATTTTGGTCTCCCGACCTAGACGTCTACGGAGTGTCCCTTATCCCTTACCGTTTTTGGTCCTAGGTGTTCTATATCTGTTTCAACAGGTTTAGACAAGCTCAAGGCTATGGTATCCGGGTCCGATTCGTCCCGTGAGACCCGTCCTCGAGACGTGCCTCCGCCAGTTGCGGCGTGGATCACTCGGAGTTGTCGCGAGACTCTCCGAGAAGCGGAAAGATTCACGCTCAATACTGTAGCGGAGAAGCTCGCAGCGCAACCGTCGGCGCTGCGAGAAAACCTCAAGACTTTTATTGAGGAAACTATCGCGGCCCAAGCCGAGGTACAAGCCGCGCGAGAGCGCGATCGCCTAACCGCCCTGGAAGGCGTGCTCACCAAGGCCTGGCAGGCGGACATAGCTGCCAGCGCCAAGGAGGCTGCCATCCTGCGTAAGCAAGAGGAGACCGCCACGGCGGAGGACCTCAAGGCCCTCCGTCGAGAAATTGCCATCTTGAAGACGCAAACATCAGCCTTCGCTGCTGGAATCCCTTCGACTACAGTCGGAGTAGCGACTCTCCCTCCCGCTGAGGGATTGCCCCCGTTGAATAAGAGCCTGTTCTTTTCCAACGTGACAACGCCGGCGCTGCAAGCCGCGGGGATACTGGTCCCCTCCATGGAGACCGCACCCCAATTCTCCACCAATCCGCAGGCGTCGCGAACTGCGGCAGGAGCCTCCCGCGAGGGAGCCTCCGCCGGATTTATCCACCTTGAAGATGATTTACCTTCCCAGGATTTACGGGGGGGGAACCCCGATCAAGGGGGAAGCTCAGACGACGAGGGGAGTGGACGACGAAAAAAGTCCAAACCCAGTCGGAAAGAGCGGAAGGCGAACCGTCGCAAAGGAAGAAAGGATGGATACCCCCCGGACGGGTACTCGAGCCCGTCCTCGTCATCCTCCTCTGACTCGGAGACCGATTCCGAGTCAGAGTCCCTTACGGCCCCAAAGCCGACGTTCGGCCCCAAACAGAAAAAGGTTTCTGTCTGGAAGTCGACGAACCACCGGTTCAGAGGTGTGTGTAACTACCGAGTCTACCGCCTCGTGGATACCAACCCAACCCTGGACGACCGGGTCTACGCTACCGCCCGTAAGAGGGTGCAGTACCTCCTCGTGGTCATGGGGGATTACAAATTCAGCGGGGTAGATCTTATCAGGGTCATCAGTTTCTTGGCTCGCTGCAAGGAAAAATTTGACAACGCCAATATGACCGAGGCGATGGCCCTGATGGCCCTACCCCATCTTCTGGCTCCGCTTGCTAAGGAAGCGTATGAGTCCCACCGGGGACTGCACCGCAAATCTCAGGGGATCGCGAGCTGGGCCGCCGCCGTCAATTGGCTGTTACGCACGTATGCGACGAACCTCGAGATCGAGCGGGCTCTCACGGCATTGAGGGAGCTACGCCAGAAGCCGGGCGAATTGGAAACCGAGTACGGTACTCGAATGTCCACCGCCCTGGGGAGGTGCGGGGACGTGCACTCAGCATACGAGAGGACGACACTCTTCATCGAGGGGCTCACCCCCGCGATCAAGCCGCTGGTGTTACAAGCTCGCGAGGATCGACCGCGATCCTCGTTGGAGGATACCGTCGCCCACGCGCGTTCGCACGGAGACGCCTTCCCGGCCCAGCACGGGTCTGGGCGCCGCGTGGAGTTCGGGAAGCACCGCCCGGTTAAACAGGTTCTCGCTGCCCTGGATGGCGCCCCGTCGACGTCGACCGGCCCCCCTCCCAGTTTTCAAATGGCCCAGGGAGCTGAAAACTACCTCGCTGCCGAAGGTGACCTCACCAGGGAGGCTCCTTCCCTCCCGACGGAAGAATCCTCCTTCAACGACGGAGACTCGCTGTTTTACGGCGATCGGCGCAAGCCGTACCAACCCGCTCGAGAGCCCGCCGAGGGCTTTCGCGGACTTCCACCGGGGAAAACGTCCCGTAATTACCAGAAGGATCCGCGAGGGCCTCCGTCCCCGCAGATCATCTGCTTCACCTGTTATCGGGTCGGGGACCACATCTCCCCCGACTGCGAGATGAAGGTGAAGGATGCATCCCTCGTACCCTACCAGTACGAGAAGTTGACCGCGGCCCAAAAGAGCCGAGTGCCTCCGGAGGCGTACCTCCGAGCCGTCGCCCTCCTCAGTTACGAGGCGAACCGGGTCATGAACCATGAAGCCGTCGCCGGCCCGCCGCCGCGTGCGGGTACCGGGACGAGGACCCCTCCGCCCCCCGGGGAAGCTCTTTCTCCTCCAAAAAACTAGGAGAACCTCAGCCTGCAGCCGCTGAGGTGGACACGGGCACGTCCCCGGATCTGTCGCCCAAGGAGGCGGAATCGTCCACACCTCCCGAGACGGAGAAGCGGTACCGGATACTCGGCCGCAAACACACTGAGCTATCCCAGGGAGACCCCAACCCCGAAGGGCTCGGTATCTTACGCCGACCTTGGCGGAAAATCACCCCCCCGCCTGCAAGGGGTGTTAGCCATCCCGAGACAGTGCTCGCGCTGTCTCGGCGGAATTACAAGGTCTACGCAGACCTTGGATTATCCCCGTCGATATTGGTGCGCCAGCTCACAATATTACATACAGGGGCTGGCTCCAATTTCGTACGGGCCGACACGCTTCCCTCCGGATGGGAGGCGCTGATTATTCCGGGTGAAATCCCGACGATCGCGGACGCCAATGGGAGACCATTGCGTACGAGCGGCCAAATCCCCCTCGTGGTGCGGTTAGGTGACCGTACCATGAGGTGTACCTTCATCGTCTGTGAGCGATTAGCCGCCCCCGTGATACTGGGGTGCGACTTTAACGACAATTTCGTCGAAGCCATCTACCCCCGGCGGAAGGAGGTGGAACTGGACGATGGTACTAAGACTCCCATCGTCCGGAAGCCGGCGTCTCGGGTCGCGAACGCCCCTCCCCTCCCGACAGAGCAAGAGTATGCCCCCGCCGCTGGGCGGACTTCCCGAAGGCTCAAGGTGTCGCGCGCCGTGGAGATCCCGGCTGGCACCCAGACTTGGGTATACGTCACAAGTGGACGGGCCGGACTCTCGGTCCTCGAGGCGAACCCGCAGTTATATGCGAAGCATCGGATCTCCCTTTCCAACGGGGTGGTGCACATCACCCCGTTGCAAGAGTTCAAGGTCCTCATGGCGAACTTCTCGACCGCCAACAAGAGGTTGTCGAAGAACCAAGTCGGTGGCTTCGTCACTCCCCATCCGCGGGCGATGATGCGCACGGCGATGCCGTTGGACGCGGTCCTAGCCGCGGAATTCTCCGAGAGGAGCCCCCCTCTACAGGGCGAGAGGCCCCCTCGTGGAGCCCTCCCCCAAGCGGACCATCCCCTCCGTCGGAGTCGGTTCCCCTCGACCACCTGCCGGCGCAAGTGCGAGGGCAGGTCCGCACCATGCTCGCGCCCTACGTCGAAATGTGGCATGGAAACTTGGGCGAGGTTCGAGCGACAGAGCATCGCATCGAACTCACCCCCGGCGCCAAGCCGTTTCGATGTCAGCCCTATCGAGATGGTCCCCGCGCCCGGGAGGCGGAACAAGCCTCGGTTGACGAGATGTTAGCCGGCGGGGTAATTTCCCGGTCCAAGTCCGAATGGGCGTCCCCCGTCGTGCTCATCCCCAAGTCAGATGGGAGCCTCCGTTTCTGCATCGATTATCGACGGCTGAACGCGTTGACCGTGCGAGATACGTACCCCATCCCTCGCATGGACGAGTGTCTTGACACACTCGGGGAAGCCAAGGTCTTTTCTACCCTTGATTGTAACTCCGGGTACTGGCAAATTCCAGTCGCCAAGGAGGATCGACAGAAGACCACGTTTACGTGCCACGCCGGGACGTATCAATTCAACTGTATGCCCTTCGGGTTGATGAACGCCCCGGCCACCTTTCAACGTATGCTGGATATCCTCCTCTCAGGCTATCGCTGGAAGAGCTGCCTCATCTACCTGGATGATATCATAATCTTCTCCAAGGACTATGACACGCACCTCAAGGATGTGGACGTAATACTCCGTGCTCTGCAGCAGGAGGGATTATCACTTAAACTTAACAAGTGCAAGTTTTTCCAGGACTCTGTCGAGTACCTGGGACATATCATCCGACCGGGCGAACTCGAAGTCCACCCGAAGAATGTGAAAGCACTCGCAGAAGCGACTCAACCACGGATCCAGACCGAGCTGCGCTCGTTCTTGGGAATGTGTAATGTCTACCGACGTTTCGTCGAACATTTCGCCAAGATAGCGGCGCCCCTTACGGCTATGCTCCGAAAAGGAGAACCGGATGTCCTCCCCGATCTGGATGAAAAGCAGACCACGGCCTTCCAGACACTGAAGGAATGCTTAATTTCGCCTCCGGTCTTAAAACTCCCACGACTGGGGCGCCCCTACTCACTGGACACGGATGCGTCAGACGCTCAGTTGGGCTGCACACTACTGCAGACCCACGAGGATGGACACCGATACCCTGTCGGATATTGGTCACGCACGCTTTCGTCAGCGGAACGCAACGACTCGACAACCGAGAAGGAATGCCTCGCCATCGTATGGGCGGTACAGACGCTCCGCCCGTACCTGGAAAGGGAGCGGTTCACGGTCAACACCGACCACCACTCCCTGCGGTGGCTGATGAACCTCGCCGATGCCAGTGGCCGACTGGCCCGGTGGCGCTTGCGCCTTGCCGAATATGACTTCGACGTAACTTACGTGAAGGGAATCAAGAACTGCCTCGCCGATGCGCTGAGTCGTATCAAATCTACGGGAGGCACGACTATCCCGATCGACGAAGAAATTCCTTGCTACACCGTCATGAATTTCGACGATGAGCCTCAGCATCAAGAGGAGACCTACAACACCACCGACGTCGAAATTTCCGCGGGCTGCTACGCGCTGGACCCTCCGGCTTCGATGGCCGCGATAACCCACGAAGACTTCTCTCGTGAACAGCACTCTAATCCATTTTGTAAGGAGGTGACTTCCCGTCTTGAGAAGGGGGAGGGGTTCGCTGAATTGCGCCGGTCCCGATTCTTCGTGAATCAGGAAGGGCTGGTCTGCCGGAAAGCCCACCTCGACGGTGTGGAACAGATCGTAGTACCCACAACCCTCCGGGAAAGGTTGCTGTACTTGTCGCATTATCCCGCCACCTCCGGCCATCCGGGAGGCAGGCGATTGTTCTATACGCTAAGACAGCGGTTTTATTGGCCAAGCATGTCGGTGGACTCCTACTCGACCGTAAGGTTATGTCCGGACTGCGCCAAGGCACGCATCAAGCTGCGGAAGCAAAACTCTGAGTTGAAGCCATTTCCTCCGTCAGGGCCCCTGGAGTACATCGCCATCGACATTCTCGGCGAGCTCCCCCGTACACCAAGAGGAAACCGTTACCTCTTGGTGATGACGGACAGATACTCCAAGCTGACCAGGACGGTCCCGCTCAAGAGGATTACCGCTGAAACGGTTGTGCAAGCGTTCATTTCCCACTGGGTGTTCGTATACGGCGCCCCAGTGAAACTTCTCTCCGATAACGGAGGACAATTCACCTCGAGGTTTTTCCTCGCCGTGTGCAAGATACTCTCAATTGAGAGCGTGTTCACCACAGCATATCACCCCCAAACGAATGGGCAGGTGGAAAGATTCAACCGGACGTTGGTATCCACCCTCCGGCATTACCTCGCCGATAATCAACGTGACTGGGATCAGTACACGGATGCGCTGACGTACGGCTATAATTGCACGGCGAACAGGATGATCGGTATGCGGCCGTTCGACCTGGTATTATCCTGGACCCCGAGTCCGTTATCCCTGCAACAAACGCCGCTGTTGGACCCATTCGCCTCAAGGGCGCAGTTCAAGATCCGCTACCTAGCGAGGCTCCGCAGCCTGATGTCGACCGCCAGCCTCAACTTGCTGGCCGGACAGGAGCGGTATAAGAACTATTTCGATAATCGGATACCCCACCCCACCCCGGACTATCGGGTGGGGGATCAGGTACTCGTGAACCGCGAGGCTGCGCTACGCTCCGAGGAGAAAACGGACAAGGACCGGGTTAACAATAAGCTCGCACCGCGAACCGAGGGACCCTTCCCTGTCGTACAGGTTGACGACCACACCGTCACCATCTTACGGGGGACGGGACTGAAGGAACGGCTCTCTCGCGACCGGGTCGTCAGGTCTTCCCCGCTTCGTAGCAACGTGACAGACCCCCGGCTGGGACCAGGGTCCTCAAACGGGGAAGACGAAAACCTCCCCGACGCGACCCCTTCGGAAGGGACCCCCGCGACACCGGCGCTCGCAAGGCCGCGGCCGCCGGGGCTGATGGACGCCGTCATCGGCAGAGGAACCGAGGACGCCCTCACACGTCTCGCTGGGTTCCGCTCTCGAATCGAGGCGAACCGCCCCGAAACAGCGAACCACCCCCCGCCGCCGGACTCAAGACCCCTAACGAGGGACACGCGTCCCGTTACGCCCTCGCAAACGGCGAGGGAACCCCACGAGCCAACAGTGGACCCTACGGAACCACCCGCGCCCCGCGGCGACAGGGCCTCCGCCCCCCCGGCGACCGATCCCGCTCACCGCGCGTTCATCTCGTCGGGCGCGGCGCACCTGGCCGCGAGGTGCACGTTCCGACCCGACGCCTTCCGCGTACCTCTACGCGTGCCTTCGGGGCAGGCCCTCCCTCCTGCTTCCTCTGCGGGAGACCCCACCGACATCTACGTCGTGCAATCGCTAACCGGGCACGGGCCGGGAGATGACGGGCTCCCCCTGTTTCGCGTACGTTGGTACGGGTACAGCGACGCCGAGTCGACCTGGGAGCCCGCCCGTCATATCGACTACAACACGGTCGCGCGATATTGCCGAAGGGAGCGGGTACCAATCCCCGACCGCGCTCTATGGGGGCATCCCGGCAGCGTGGGAATCGGGAATTAGAGGGATGGATCGCGCCCCAGCACCTCGGTTGAGGTACGATAGCCTACTATGGAGCCTCTGGAAACACGCGACGCGTCGACGCGGACCGCCGCCGGACGCCCTAGCCAATCAACGCCGCCCACCTGTCGTATTTGATTTTTTTTGATTTTTTGGGAATGGTTTGATTTTTCATTTTTTGGTTGGGGAGGCCCACTCCTGGGCGAGAACAGACACCGACCCGTCCCTTCCGGGAGCGGTTGACGGTGTCTCGCCCTGCAGTACAGTAGTCGCTCCCTCTCCCCACGCCCTCGCGGGTCACCACCCCCTGCGGAGGGAGAGAAAGACGCTCCCCTCCCACGTCAAGCAACTGTGGTATCCACCCCGGTCTCACGCGTCCGTCGGCAACGATCCGCTCCCGCCTCAGGACCGAGCCACCAGCCCGACATGTGCGTCGTTCCGTTCGCGCGCTTTGCCGCGTCCTCTCCCCGTACGGGACCATCTCGTACGCGGCGACCGCGACCGCTATGCCCTTCAGCATAGCATGTCCCGGGCCCCTACCCGCACGGGAGAGGCGAAAAATTGGTACACGCTTTGACGAAGTCCTTGCCCACGTTATAGCGTGTCCCGGGCCTCGACCCGCACGGGGGGAGAAGAAAAAGTGGTGCTCGCTTGAAGAAGACGCTGTCTTCGTGAGGGAACCCAGAACCACTCCCCCGTCTACCGGTGGCACCCTCTACGAAGTGCCGCCCGAAACGGGTGATTCGTACCCCCGACTTCGTGTCGTTTTATTCCCTCGCCCTCGACGAGAATTACCTTCCGCGCTGCGCAGTCGCTGACGGCCCGCCCTCACCGCCGCGCGCTGCGACCCTACATCCGACTTCGTGTCGTTTTATTCCCTCGCCATCGACGAGAATTACCTTCCGCGCTGCGCAGTCGCTGACGGCCCGCCCTCACCGCCGCGCGCTGCGACCCTACTTCCGACTTCGTGTCGTTTTATTCCCTCGCCATCGACGAGAATTACCTTCCGCACTGCGCTGTCGCTGACGGTCCGCCCTCACCGCCGCGCGCCGCGACCCTACTTCCGACTTCGTGTCGTTATATTCCCTCGACTCAACGAGGACTACCTCCCGCACTGTGCTGTTCGCTGACGGCCCGCCGTCACCGCCACGCGCCGCGGCCCTACTTCCGACTTCATTTTGCATACTCCCTCGCCTTGGGCGAGACTACCTGCCGCACCGCGATAATCGCCGATCGTCTCCGGCACGCTGCTACGCGCGGTAACACTGACCTTACGCGTCGCGTCCCCCCTCGTGCGGCACGAGCCCTCCGGAGGCGACCGCCGTCGGGGTCCTCACAGCGTGGTCGCCTCGCACCGGCGACGAGGAGGCCGCGAGCGCGTCCCCCGCGGGCTCACCTGCCGCGACCTCGCTCGGCTCCGACGACCCCTCCGCGAGCAGACGATGTAGCTGTTCTCGCCATTGCGGATCCTTCAGCCAACCGCGCAGCTCGGCGTCCGTCATCGTCGCTGTATCGCGTCGCTCCACCCCCCTCGGGCGGGGGTCCTCAGTACCCTTCCCGAAACCGACGCCGCGACGCCGGACGCGCCGACCCTCGCCCTCTCGCTCCGCGACCCGGACTTCTCCGGAACGTCCCCCTCTGCCGCCTCCTTCGGCAATCCCTTCCGCTCCCCTCAGTAATTCCGGTTGGTCCAGGCGAAGCGTTCCGCTGTCGAGCCGGACCCAGTTGCCACGGTCCGGGCGGCCCGCGTCATGCTGTCTCCCAGAGGAGTAGTGCGTGCTCCGGGGGTTGTCGAAGTGATGGCCCTGAGCGTAAGGGACGCGCGACCAGTCGATGTCCCCGTGGAGAGCCAGGAGGACCCGTAACTGTCGCTGTGCTTCTGTGCTACCCAGGATGCGCATCCAGTCCAGCCGGTGCAACCACTCCACGACCATGGTCGGGAGGATGAATAACCGCCCCTCGTGGGCGTACTTCAAGAACCGCCCCGCAACTAAGGCGAGCCACTCACTGAGAAAAACCATCCAGCGTGCGGACTGAGGGTCCTCCGTGAGATTCAGTCCAAAGTACACCACGCACGGGGGAATTTCCGCAATGAAGTCCGCAGGGACTTCGTACTGCGCAAACCACGCCGGTATCTCAGGATACCGCGTGCTCAACACCGTCCGCTCGAATGTCTTTACCTCCACCCATTCGTATGCGACGAACACCCCCATCCGATTACGCATGCGTCGCTCAAACTTGAGCTTGGCATGCATCGCGGGGTCGCGCCTCCGATCTGGGGATCGAGCGAAGTCCTCCGGCAACAGAGGTCGGTCCCAGGCCATCGTGGCCACCGAGGGTTCTTCCTCCCGGATGCAGAGTTCATCAAATATTCGTTTCAGATTCGGAAAGTACACCCGGTCCCCATCCGCCCGATACGCCCAGGTGTCCAGGTTCCAAGCCCGAGGGACGAGCCTGTTACAGAAGGTACGGCGTATTCGTTGGCGAATTAATTCCACGAAGGCCACACGGGTCTCCGTGTTCACCCGTCTGAATTCCGGACGTAACAAAGCCGGCTCCACGACCAGGCGGCGCGTGAAGTCCCGAGAGCCGACGGCTGCCACGCTCAAACCCCCAGGGAGTTCCCCAGTAGACGTCGCGTACGCACGGATCAATTCCGCGTCGCGTAAACCCTCCGGCGCCATAAAAGGGGCTCGCTCGAAGAGTAGCGCATCGTCGTACAAGTTCCGACCCCATAAGTCTTGGGGTCGGGGCCACAGCTCGCCCTCGAGGGCCGAGACTCCCCCGGGGGGGTACATCGGCGCGTGCATCTCGGGGAGGCGGGACGGTACGCGTTCGCTCGGGGATGCCACCGCCGCGGACCTCTATCACGTCGGCGCCACGGAGGTAAGAGACTGGTACGGCGTACCTTGCGTATCGTGGGCTCCGCGTTCGCGCGTCGAAAGGCGGAGTTGTCACAAAACAAAAGGGGGAAGGGGCACAGAAGGTGAGCTGCTGCGGTGTGGCCCTGGGCGCCGACCTACTTCAGGGGACCCACGAATACCGTTGCCCTCAGCCACCTACGTTCCGCCCCCGATCATGGCTGGCGGGGGATCGTCGAGTCCCCCGGCGGTACACGAACCGCCACAGTCAGGGCTCGCGACGCCCGAGTATAAGGGGGGGGCTACGGTACATATGTAAGGCCCGGACTGCCGCCCCCTGTTACGGGACACCTGCCCTCCGCCGGGACACCTGTCCTCGAAGGGGCAACCCGGGCTCGAGCCACGGCCCCCCCCGCCGTGCGCTGGCCGTGTCCCTCCCCGCGCCGTTCGCGTATCCGTTACCATCGTATTCCACACGACCCGGAGGCCGCGGAAAACCGCGCTCGTGGCGCGAGGAAGGGAGCGTGGGAGAACACGGCGCTCGTTGGCGTGAGGAAGGGAGCGTGGGAGAACACCGCGCTCGTTGGCGTGAGGAAGGAAGCATGGGAGGACATCGCGCTCGTCCAGGCGGACAGGTATCGGAGAACACCGCGCTCGTTGGCGCGAGGAAGGGCGCATCGGAGAGCACCGCGCTCGTTGGCGCGAGGAAGGACAGGTATCGGAGAACCTCGCGCTCGTTGGCGCGAGGAAGGACAGGTATCGGAGAACACCGCGCTCGTTGGCGCGAGGAAGGGGGCATCGGGGGACATCGCGCTCGTTGTTGCGAACAGGGAGCATCGGGGGACATCGCGCTCGTCCAGGCGGACAGGTACGCGTGCTGGTACGAAGAAGTGCGCGTGGCGTGAAGAAGTGGACATCGCGGCTGGCAGGTGCCCGCCCCCCCCTCATAATTCCGGACAAGGCGATGTCCCGTGCCAGACCACCGGCGGTCCACCAGTCGCCGTAACCAGGGTTCGCGAGGACGCTCTATTCTAAGCGGGGGGCTATGTAGTGCACTGACCCACCTTTTCCTTTTCCCAGGGGACACCTGTCCCCGGCCAGCACGACTCCTTCTCCGGGACACACGTGTACCGCGCGCCACGTGTAACCAGGCGTCTAGGCTCCTGTGTCCAGGTGTCACCCCCCACGTGTAGTGGTTGTCATACCTCCCCAAGGGGAGTTTCTCCGGTCGTCGCCGCCGTCGTTTTAATTTAGTTTCTTTTAGTTTAATTAATTATAGCTCCGACGTCGGCTAGTATATAGCCGACGTCCGACCCTAAGTAAATCCTCACGAAGCTTTGGGTCTACAACTCGGGTTTCTGGAACGGAGTCGTAGCCTCGCGTCGGTCCCCGTCCCACGACGGTACACTGCGAGCCATCTACGTCCCGATTCCCTCCTGTCTCTACCGCGCGCGTCGTCCCGCCACGCCCGGCTCTCCGCGTGACAGCTGTCCCTACCGCTCCGCCCCTCCTGGGCTCTGTTTTCCCACTTTTTGCCTTACTTTCCCTACTGCGCTTCGCGCCCGGCCCCGTACCGGTCCCTTACGGGTGGTCTCCCGATAACCCCCTACACGCGCCCCCGAACGCGCGCGCTCTGCCAGAGGGGGACCCCACCCTTCCCCCTCAGTGCACGACAAGTATAGGTTTTCAGCGACTCGTGTATATGCTTATCTAGCTTACAAAACCACCACAACGTATAGTACTAAGCTCTATGTACACCAGACTTTCTCGCTTCGAGACGAACACGTGCACACGTGGACGCACAAACTCGTTTTTACACGGGTGTCCTATAACACGACTCCACGAGTTCTGGCCCTCACATCTCGACGTCTATCTACTGTAATATGTAATTTATTTGGTGTTGGTGGCCGGTGGGTTTGGGGATAAGCAACCAAAGACCAAAAACCCGATTGTCGTTCTTGGGTTTGGCGCTGGGGCTATCCAGCCCCTTCCCGTTCATGTTTTCTCGATCCCCTCGTTCTCGGGATAGGACTCCAATGACTGCATCCCGTGTTGCGTCCCCGATTGTGCACACCCAAGCAGAAATATATTTTATCGTTGGGGGGTTAAAAGAAGTTATTGGTCCATCAGAAAGGGCCGTAAGTGGTCCACGACCGATAATTTTGTACATTTGACATTGTGAAACAACGGGATGTGGTAAAACCCAATGCAATGGTCCGATTACACAATTTCATTGCCCAAGACGGACCATTGCTGGGCCAGTTCGTGTTCCACTCATGGACCACTAAATTTACTTGTCCCTTTTCCAATTTCCAATATTTTCGTTTCGCCGACCGGTGTTGGTCTCTTCACGGACCACTTCTGTTTTCCTACACGCGCTTCATCAGGTACCATAGTAGCCTGGAAATGTACCACTTTTCGCAAAGCATGCACCTATACATTAAATGCGGTTCTGAAACAAATCGGTAATATATTGTTCGCTCTGCAGATTAATAAAATCAATTAGCACGACAAGTCCCGGATTCTGTCTTATATGTTCATCTGCATCACTTTACACAAATGAATAGTTCTATATGTTTCTTTGCTTCTCTGCCAGCGCCAAACCCCCTCCTCAAATATTTATCGTCCTCCTAGCCCCCTCGCAACCATCGTTAGGACCACCGCTTGATTCATTTATTTCATATCCGCTCCTAAATTGCTGTGGGAAGGCACTTTTGCGGTGGACTAGAGGCCAGACCGGAGAGGGCTTGGAAGTGTAGGGACGCATTACAGGTCGCTGCACGCCTGGCAGAACGAAGGAAGAATGGAGCTGCAAGGCAAGTCTTGTTGCTCACATGTTGTAGATGCAGCTGATGAGACTACAAGTTCGAGGGTCAGTGTCAGCAACTTCCCCATCGACATTCAAGCTGATAGTGTCATCATCGGCTAACAAGTCATCAGCTGTATCCGACACCTCACCTGATCGACCATCTCTCAACTCGTCAAACGTGACATACCTGGATACGGCGACTTTGTGAAAATCGCTATCGCATAAATCAGATACCTTTGGATTCCCAGCACACCCAGAAACATTGTCTCGTTTGCACGAGCATCTAGTTTCTGAATGTTGTGTATGGGTAATGAATACTACCACTTTGAACCAAAACCATCGCAAATGACCAACGTTAGGCACATATTTCATCCACAAGTTATACTAGCGTCACTTTGGCAGGTGTGGCACGTGATGTGACTCGATTTCGAAAGTACAACAGCGTTTGCAAGTGCTTCTGACCGGAACCCTTTCGTCGCTTGCTTATGCGTGAACATATATCGCACTAAGTTAACCAAAGTTCTGTTGAGTCTCTCTGCAACGCCATTTTGCTCCGGGTGCCCCTGCAGTCATTTAGTCCTGAGTACCATTTTCCGTTAGAAATGACTTAAACTCCATGGAAAGGTACTTAACATCTCGATTAGTGTGAAGCACTTTGATCTTGAGATCAGTATGAATATGAGCAAGTTTGGCAAACGTTTTTCATCGTTCAAAAGCATTCGAGTTATGATGCATAGGGTAAACTACTGACCAATTCGAGTGATTGTCTATGAAGGTAATGAAGTACTTGGCAGTGCCAATGAACTGCACCCGTAAGGGGTCACACACGTCGAATTGAACTACGTCGAGGCAGAAATATGCTCGCCTCGAGGACGGCTGTTTTGAGATCACAGATTGAGTGGCCTTGACGTAGATGCACGCTGAACAGATTTCAGAGATGCGATCATTGTTAGTACTTTTGAATTCGCTGGCTTCGTTACCAAGTAGTTTCACTCCATTTTTACACATTGTCACGAATCATGGACGCAATTCCTTGAGAGTGCACATGCGAAATCGTTCATGCCACGTTTCAAGAGGGGCAGCATGTGCAGATCCGACTTTAATGGCGATATCGAGAACGAAAAGCTCTCCAACCAGGGTTGCAGTTCCGACTACGGTTTGACCTCGTTTCACGACGCATATTCTATTCCGGAACCCAACGTTCATTTCAACTTCAGTCATTCGACTCACAGAGAACAGGGAGAACGCAAAGTCCGGAACGTGCCGCACATCTGTCAATTGGCATAGTTCAATACGTCCATTCACATTTAACTGCAAGTGAACGTACCACGGCCGAGAACCTTTGCACTGGCTTTGGTTCCCATCTCAACAGACGCCGAATCGAGTGGCTCATACGTTGAGAACAACGATCGGTCAAATGTGATGTGAGATGTACAAGCTGAGTCCACAAACCAAGAGGACGACATTACCCAGTTCCTCGGCGTGTGGAACTCTCGACATTAGAAACGTGAAGTAGACGTTGTTTAAAATCATGTAGTGGTTACTTTTCTTTTTGATATGTGCTGATTCCTTTCGCTGAGCCAGACGTAACTTGGAACCACTACGAGGTGCTGACCAGCGGCCATTCAAAATCTTTTCCCCAGCCAGGCGCATCCGTATGGGCCATATGGCCACAATTTGTGCACTTATAATCTTTGGTGTCACGAATGTTCGGAGCACGATCCAACTGTGCTGGTGTGTGTGCAGGACAAAACTTCATGTTTGCTTATTGCTCTTCCTGCAGCAGACGGCTTTCCACAAATTCCAAACTGAATATCTTTTCTTCATTAACAAGAGAATCCAGTGCAACAGTAAGGGCCTTAATACTGTAGTATAATCACCCCCAACGACGAGGGGGGTGAGTACTGACAGTTCGGAAAGACCCCGATCGGCGGGAAGATAGAAGCACGGCCCACCCACGGTACCGAGCACGGGCTCGAGGTAGCGGTGGTAGAGCGGGATCGAAGAGGATGCGAGCGCGCGCGAGCTGCTTCACGCCTCGACGCCCCGGAGCGGTACTAGGTGACGATCCAGTACCGACGGGCGGAGGCGGAGCCGGCTTGTGGGCGTGCTGCGCGCGTCCTCAACCCGCGCGCGGTGCTACTCCTAGGTAAAACGGACGGAAGTGCCTGAGAGTAGGCGGGCGGACCAAGGTGGAGGATCCTTGACAAGTCCGTGCTTGTCGTCCGCCACCGCCGGCGGTCCGCTCGTATTTAATATACAGAGTAACCTATCATAACATTACAGTAGTGCAGGTCGGCCTGCACTGTAGCGCTGTCAGCCGTTGGGGCTGGCCGCACACGTGTCGTACATGTGTGTGCGCGCGCGGAGGTACTGTAGAGCTCGGGCTCTACAGTTACAAATCTAATCTAAATCTAATTTTGGGAGGGGGATATGCTATAAATACGCGTCGGCAGACAGTTGAGCACAGCCATCGCCATTTATTTGTCATCAATGTTTACTCTCATTGACTTCAGAGGTCCAGATGCTTGACACGATTGATGCATGAGAGTACCTTTTCACCCTGAAACATTTTGAAAGGGTAGAACTATAGACGTGCAACGAGTTTTCTAACAGAGTATGCCTCTCAACCACATTGAGTATTGATTCCAATATCTCACGAGCATTTTCAGCATCAAGTACATGCTACAGATGCCCATCTGACAACGAGAGACCAATAAGTGCTTTGGCTTTATTGTCACCTCTGATCCACTTTCTATGCTCTTCAGAGTGCTCATCACTTGGAACCCTTCCTTCGATGATGTATTGATCAACATTACGTAGTGCAAGCATAGACGCTGTTCTACGGTCCATACCGCAGTATGCTAGGAGAGAAATTGGGGTTGAAGAAATAACGCGGACGAGGTCCACAGTACCATCTGAAGCCCACTCCGGGCGTAAAAGACGTCGTGACGACGGCCTGTTAGACATCGCTCAAGTCGTCAAACAAATGGCAACTGAGCATACTTTTCCCACCTCTATAATAATACAACATTCCCTCGGTCACGTGGGAAGCCATAATGGAACCGGTTCAAGAAGTCAGGCTGTATCTGGTACTAAAGTGAATCCCTCCTGTGCAGATGCAGTGGCAACAGTAAGGGACCTACTGGATCTCGAACGACAACTACGGGAGGACCTGAAGGGGCTGACAACTGTAGAATGTGGTCTGGTTGACCACGAAGATATGCGCTACAAATCTTTACGTTTACGACTTCTTCGTAAAACGAAGGAATCAATTGCGAAACATATGAGTGCTCTTGAAGAGGATGACTCTTCTGGCGCCGAGTAGTGGTGCTGTGCAGAAACAGAATTTACGGTCTACGTAGAGCAAGGTCATGGATGTTATTAGTAAAATGTTGTCGTAAAATTGAAGTATCCAGTTCTCGACGTCCGCGATGGTCTACCATGTCGCACCCGTCTTGTAAGTGCACAGTGCGGTCAGGTCGACACGTGTGACGCAGACCATCTTCGTGAGATGGGTTAGGAATAGGAACTTCAAGATCAGAGTTCTGATCAATAATGTAGTTATCAAGTTTACAGCATACCATGACTACCCGGACGCTTTTGATCAGATGGCACGACGACGGTCGCCATAAGACCCCTCGCGGGCAACCAGCATTCATTCCAAAAGCCTGCTCAATAAATATGCGAGCTGAGGACTGCCAATAATTGAGGCAGTCCTTCGCTGTAGATAGCGCACGTCCGGGTCAAGGCGTCAGAAACCTCTCTGAGCACGTATAGGCATCATCAGCTGCCACCCAATAATCTTCATGTGAACTGTTTTCGGGCTTCTCTAAAAGGGCAGCTTAAGATGTGATGCCATTGGCATTGTTGTCATGCGTTGATCCTGCAGCGAGGCATCCGACGTAGTAAATTTGTAGAACGAGTCGCACATGGCCTGAAAATCCAGGGGCAAAAATTCCTTTCGGATTGTAGAAAGATGAGGAACTGGGAACGTCATTCCGACTTGGTTCCTTAATTTTTAAAGCAATGCCATCGAGTGCACAACAACATCCCCGCAAACACTTGTTACTCCTCGAACAAATCCACCTGAAACCCTCTCCAGCCGAGTGCGGTCATTGTAAGGAAATGACGAAGGGAGCACGTGATCAAGATAGGCAAGCGTTTGATCAATGTAGTAGTAAACGGAAGAGGGCGGTAAGGAGTGCGTGAGAGATAGATCCAGTTACGAACCCCCAGCTAGCCACTGGATAGCTATAGACAGACGAAGCAAAGGGCATGTTCTCTATAGTGCAATACGCACCTGAAAAGGGGGATGAAAGGAAGTGAGAAAAGGAAAAAATTGGATAGTGTGGTCCGGGCTGGAGGACACACGTGTGCAACGATGCGCACGATTATTTTAATTTTTTAATTCTATTTACAAATTAGATCTAGAATCTAGAGCCGGGAGCTACTGTACTCGCCCCGGAGGGGCTATATAGCATAGTCCAGTTACCAACCCAAGTGAGTAAAGGTAACCCGAGTTGCCAGAGTTGAATATCGCCTCGGTCGAAGTCCGTCTTTTCCAAGACGCTCCCTTTTACCACAGATTACGTTATCCTTTGCGCTTGGGGGTTCCCTTTCCTTTTCCTTTATTTTACCTATCCATTTCTATTTCTATCTCTATTTCTATTCCCTTACCTTGTGTTGGTTCCACAGTTCCTGATTGCGATCCGCATTGTGACCACTGGAGTCATCGGGCTCTTGTGTTGGTTCTTTTGTTTGTTGTTGGTGCCATCGGCTTTGGTTGCGACCGGACCGGTGCAGGTGTCTCAGCCATCGGGCGACACGTGGGTGTAGCGCTGCTACTTGTTTACGTCCCCCGACGGAGACTGTTGCGACGACGTCTCCCTCGAAGGTCCTGTTGTGTATACAGGGCAGTGTTGGTTCCATCGGATACAGGTTGCGCCCGTTCCGGTGTCGGTACTTTGCCATCGGGCAGTACGGAGGTGTAGCGCTGCTACGTGTTTGATAATTCCCGTCGGGCTGCGTTGCGACGCCCCCGTCGAAGACCTTATCAAGGGTAAAAGGTGTACCAGGCGCTCAGCGAGCATTGGCTTTACGACCCATCGGGCCCGGCTTCTTAATCACCGCCCCGAACTCGCCGAGCAGCTGCTTGTACAAGACTCTACCACCATTCATCCCGGGCCGGGCATCTTCCTTTTGCCCCCCCTATCAGGGATTTGAGCTACTGTGGGCCGCAAACCCACTTAAAGGGAAAGGGAGAATCGGACACTCCGTAGGGCTGTGCCGTCGGCAACTCTTGTTGGTTGTTGTTTGTTGGTTGTGTTGTTGCTGGACCGTTGGACCTTGGTTCCGGCCCGACAGGCACATTGCACTACATTCTCTTGCATGGATCGTTGCCCTCTCGAACGAGCTTCTCTGCAAGGTCCAAAATTATATTCAAGAGCATTATGTTCAATCGTTTAAAAAAGCGATGCAGTAACTGCTGCGTGCATATATGAAAACGAGCATGAGGTCCGAATTGTTTTTGCAGAGCGTTCTCTATTCTGATAGAGGCTGCAGTATAGAAATGAGCACAGTGCCACAAAAAGACGCGATTTTCTGCGCCTTTGTATGGCTGTTGACTGCGCTTGTATCTCCACAAGAGAAGGAAGAGGTTCTTTCTCATTCTGTCGATCCATATTGCGATGGAGTCCAGGACCGAAGTGTGAGTGCCATCCTGGCTACGACGAGGTCGCCTCTTCCGATACACACTGCCACTCAAAATGCGTACATTATCAACTATTTGGAACGAGGCTAAACATTTTTAATGTAAGGTTTGGGGATCCATACCGTACCACACATAAACCTTGTGTGTTGGAACGACCCTGAAGTGATAGTTTTTACAGTCGTGCATCTAATGTATCGTTCTAAGTAGCATCTAACTTTACCACTCACCAACGTTGAGGGCCGCAGCCTGCAACCGCAATTGTGTTCAAGTTAAAAATCGCGTTGCAAAACCGACTCAACAAAGTAAGTCACTCCGTTCATTTTATTAACGCTGCACACCACCAAACCGTGTGATGAGTTTAGTACTAAACCAAGGAAATGGGTCTCGAGGGATGTAGGCAGTCTCGAGAGTGCTGAGACGAACTTAAAAGGATGATATCAAATCGACATTTGGCCGGTAAAGCTCGTGGTCAGATTTAATTTTATTTTTAATAACGGGTTTATGCCATTTGCTGGCCCCAAAGTCAGGAGGTATGTCCATCAATCTTGATTTTGGAATAAAAAGGGCAGATTTTCGCTTGTTTTGCTTTTGATGTGACTGTTCAGTTTGGCCACACCATACTTGTACAGTCACTCCTGCCAATAGTACTCCCCCGATAGTAGTAAACCCCTCAGTATGAGTGCTACACGTCTTTCTCGAAAGAAAACGTGTGATTTTAGATGCTATAGACAGGTCATCTGGATATGGATATAGTGTTGTGCATTTGCAAATCACATTGAATATTTATCAAAATTTTGAAGTAACACAATTTTTGATATATGGAAGGATAGTTGTCACAGAACACGTAGCCAACAGGTAGGTGCTGTGCGATCGACTCCCGATTTGCTATCCTCAGCTGTGGTGCTAGCATCGAAAAGAGTTTGCATAGCGCATGCGCTCCCAGGTAGCAGCCTATGACACCCCCTTGACCATTTCCGATCTACCCAATTCCACCTAAGCCATGGTAGAACGCGTTCGCCTAACCATCGCTCAGCAAAAAGAGCTGCGAGCTGAGTATGATCTTCACCGACGCAATGAGAAACGCTACGATCAGCGTTCCGTTGGAGAATGGGCAAGACGTTCCTTTAAACTCAACAAACCTTTTCCACAGTCTACTATATCGCGCATAGTCAAGATGTGCAACAACGTGGAAGCCAACCAGTCACCAAATTCCAAATCTCATCGAAGCCCTACGTATTCAAGCTTTGATGACGCTCTGGCTGTATAGATCTGCCACTGTTCGGGCCAAAATATCGCCCTCTCCAATAATATCATCAATCAGAAGGCCACAAGTCTTTGGAAATTGACTACGGAGGATGAGGCAGCTTCTAAACTCTGTTTTTCAACGGCTGGCTTCATAAGTTCAAGAAAAGGCATGGCTTTTTGACAAATATCGTATCATGGCGAGGAAGCATGCGTAGCTTTCAGTGATACTGAGAGAGCACTGCCTCTCATCAGGATGATGCTTAAAAACTACAACTTGGATGACATTTATAACGCAGAAGAATTCGGTTTGCAGTACGGACTGGCACCAAACAAGACTATTGCTGCCACACAGCTTCGTGACATTAAAAAACACAAAGCCAGAATCACCTGCTTGTCTTGCTGCAACGCCAGCGGAAGGGATTCAATGCCGTTGAGGAAAATTGGAAACGCGCGATCGCCGCGTGAATTTAGGGGAAAAGTGGGAAGGAGCTTGCATTCGACTACAGAAATAAAGCCAAGGCTTGGATGACAAGGGCACTTTTTTTTGGGTGGCTGTAATTATTCAATTCGAGGATGACTCGGAAAAGGAGGAAAGCTATTCTGTTGTTGGACAATTTCTCAGCACATGGAGCTAAGACAGACATGGAAACACAGAGCTTGTCCAATACGAAGATTATTTTCCTTCGTCCGAATTCCACATCCGTCATGCAGTCATGCGATGCTGGAATTATCGATGCTCTAAAGGGTCCTTACGGGTAATTGAAAATGGGAAGAGCTCTTGACTTTATTGATATGGGAGAGAGGAATATATACAAGGTTGATGTGATAGAGGATGCGTTGGATATGACAAGCATGGGGAGAAATGGATAGTAGAGTTATTTGAAACTGGTGGAGTCACACTAAAGTCGTAGGTGAGGACGTCGATGCGAGCGTTGAAATGATGATGTAGCCGGATCGTCGCGAACTTGATGTTGAAATTGATCATGTTGTACAGGATAGGAGCGAGCGAATGCGAGTTGAGTATCTTCTTCGTCATGACTCAGAAATGGACTCTACAGAGCCAGTCACCGACCGCGATCTACTTGCTTTCATCTCTGGCCCAGAAGATGATTTGGTGAACACGGACGAGGAGGGCGATGAGATGTGTTTTTGCCTCCCCTTCGTGAGCAGTTGCGCATTTTGGCTTCTGCTCATGTCATTATGAGCAATTATGACACCTCTGGGGGGGGTTCTGCGGGGGTTGGAATAGGTGCAACGAGGATTGAGACGTCAAGTGAAGGATGAATTACGTCAAACGAAAATCAGCGATTTTTTAGGACAAAGTTATGATAACCGCGCCTCCCGTAATGATAACCTCTGTGTATGGGCATTGTTGTCCTATACGAACGGCACTCTTATTCGGAGGTGACACTGTATCTGCACTCGTAGGCAGGAGACAACCCTTACTGTACGGTACA
>NW_005179250.1:392770-393496 GCF_000350225.1 Chondrus crispus
ACACACGGACACTAGGTGTTAAACGGTTGATCCTGGCGCCAGTGACATGACACCTTGCAGTTTCCATCGTTGTGGCGAGATAGAACACGGGTTCGAAACGGATTGGTGTTCGAGAGGCAGAAAATGTCGCGTGGGGAGGGGGGGGGGGGGGGGGGGGGGGTCACCCCCCTGCACTTCCCCTGCAGACGCTTATGCTCAACAATATATTACAGTAGGAACATTGAGGAATGAGTAAGGCGGGGGGCATCGGCAGGGGCACTGCTAGGCGACATGTACGAGACGAAATGTTGGGGAATCGAGACCTTGATTTCGGTCGTTGAAAACAGCGGTTACCCTTGTACTACACTCTGGTGACGGAAGGCCGTGGTCGGGAGGAAAAAGAGTACAGTAGCGAGTTGGAGGGGAGCGGAGGTGGAGGGAATTTGGGGGTGTTTTTGTACGATGGAACAAAAGCCATGGGCTTTTCATAAACTGCAGAGCTGTACTGTGGACGTTTTCGGAAAAACACGAGTGGGTGATCGGGATTGCATTGTTGCAATCGAGTTCCACGTGTCGGAATGAATTGGAAAATGAAAGTTTTTAGAAGGAAGTGTTGTGCACGTATTGTGCGCACGAATGAGGATTGCGGGGGTCTGTATTCCGGGTCGGGGGAGTTGGGGGGGGGGGGGGGGGTTGGGGGGTTTTTTAAAAAAGGAACAACAAACGGGGGGGGGGTGGCCTTTTTTG
>NW_005179250.1:394068-395091 GCF_000350225.1 Chondrus crispus
GAATGTATCCCTTTCCGGCCGCGCTTTTCCGGCCGCGCTTTTTCGTGCCGGTGAAAAGTAGGTGATGTGGAAGGCAGTGATGAGATCTAGATTCTGGTGTGCGCACAGTGTGCGCACACCTGAATCTAGAACTTGCAGCAGTGTGCGCCGCACACTGCTGCAAGTTTTATGCAAGTTTTGGAGAAAAAAGTAACGCCAGTTTTGTTGCAACAAGAAGGCGGGCGAACGGAAAATTGAAAAAAAAAAAGGGAAAGAAAATTTGAGGCAAGGCGGCACCTCACAGTCCATCCATTCGTATAAAGATGAAAAAGTGCGCGTGTGCAGAGCGTGGTGGACAGCGCGCTGACGACCGCGCATGTAACGCTGCACAGCCCGCGAGCCGGCCGGTATCGAACATTCCCCGCCAGCCGCGCCGCTGTGGTTGGCTGGGAGCATTGCGGTTGCAGGGCAGTTCACTGCCCCTTTCCATGCGATGCGTCAAAAAGAGAGTCGTCAACGTTATTTTGTTTCTCTGCACGCCGCCGGCACGCGAGTGTCCATGCCCTACATGGGATATGTATAGACGGTTTCGACGAGTGTTTGAGCAACAGTCGGGTGGAAAACACGCGTGTAGATGCGGGCAGGACGTTCGCGCACGGGCGGGCGAGAGTCCCGCCAACTTTTCTGGGCGCGGGAGACAGCCGCAGTGGCTCGGGACAGAGGCGGCAACCCCGTCAGCCGTGTCACGTGAATCCCCTTCTTCTGCCCGCCCCCGCCCCCGGCTACCACCGTCTCCTCGTACCTCCACGCGCCGCTATCATACACCGCACTGCCTGTCTCACTTGTCGCTTCATTCCCTCCCGTTATACGTGCAGTGTACAGTACGGCGACTCACTCTCCGCCCGCTGCTTGAGGAACACTACCCCCTGAACACAACTCACCGCCCTTCCTTTAGACCCCATCCTCCTTCCCGCCTGCCCCTCCCCCCCCCCCCCCCGCCGATCTCCTATCCTGAGTGACATGCCATGATCCCTCGCGCCCACT
>NW_005179250.1:395180-399995 GCF_000350225.1 Chondrus crispus
CCCTTCCCCCCCCCTCCAGCCCGCCCTAATTCACATCCACTTGCCTCCTACCCTGCTTCTCCAATTCATCATTTCACTCTAGTCCTTCCCGAAACAAAATCCCAGTGCTGACACATTTCTATCTTCTCCCCGCTCTCTTCATTTCCCTCCCCTTCGTGTTACCCCCACACCCATTCTCTCCTCCGTCGTCGCCTCGACCCCTTCGTCAGAGTAATGCCATCCTTCAAACCTTCCGCCCCACATCTAGCATCCTCCGTGCCCACTTGATTACCCACACCTTCAACCCCCACGGTCGAAAGAAAACGCGCTATTTGCACCATTCTTTCTCCTCGGGCCAGTCCCCTGGCACCATCAACAACAACAAAACCGCGACCCATCGTTCATGTCACTAAGCCCGCCCCTCCCTCCCATCTCTGTTTCCCCAACCGCGTTATATGGACAGAAATCGCCGCCCCACTCCCCGCTATGCTCCCGGCAACCAACCGCATCACATCCCTTCACCACCAGTCACTACCCCGCTGCATCCTCTGCATCCCCCAATGCAGGCCTCACCCGTGAGACAAGATCATCCCCATCACATCCCTCCAGTCATCCCTCACCCTCACCACCATCTTCGCACTAATCATCCCGCTCCGGACCACCCGCTCCCATCTCCGTATCACCCCTCCCACCCCTTCCGAACCCCTTCATCTGAACCAGACGCCCCACGTCACCAACCTCACGCTTACACTTACCCTCCCTCCTCATTCTCCGCAGAAATCGCATCGCAACCACCGCAACTCGCAGTCGCCGACGGCGGCATCGCAAAACCCAAGAAACTGCATAGAGAGGTCGAACAGAAGCGTCGAATGCGCATGACCCAACAGATCGCCCAGCTTCGTCAATGGGTCTCAAACCCAAACGGTGGCAGAACTGACAAGGTCTCCGTCCTGCAAGATACCGTCGCGTATGTCAAAGACGCAGCCACCAAGATTCAAGACCTGCAAACAGCACTGCATCATTCCAAAGCAGAATGCGATCATCTACGCTCACTTTTGAACAACTCCAGCTCACTAGTACCAATGTCAAAAACTCCCTCGCGCCTCGGTACATCCCAAAGCGATGTCGCGTCCGTTCCCCACCCTAGTGTTGACGCATCACGTCACCCACCCGGCTCTTTGCTTCAAAATGTAGTTGGTCAAGCCCCGGTTCAAACGGCAGTCCCCACTCCCTTTTCATCAAGTCGTCTCCCTCTCGCTCCGAACTCCTCCCACTCCCAACCACCAACTCAAAGACCGGCGGCAGGGCATTCCAATTTTGCCGGCGTCGACTCAGGTCCCCCAGTGTCCATGAGGCAGAAGGGACATCCCAATAGGCGAAACTCTCAGGAAGGCCCAAACCCTGACGGCTTCCCAGACAGTGCAGGGAACATCGCGTTGCAAAGCCTTCCGCTTCCGCGACTACAAAACCAGCGGGGGATGTACGCGGATCATCGGTACGGAACGATGCATGCGGCGAGCACGGCGATGGCTGCTCCTACGCACAGTAGCCCACCACGACGAGACGAAAGGGGGATGCAAAGGTTGTATGAGCAAAGGCGACTTCCGTTACCAGATGCAAAGCATGAGAAAGGTACAAGTGAGAAGCACAGACCTGAAAGGTAAGGGGTTACGGGATTGAGTGAGGGATCGGGACATATGTGAGCGACAGGAGCCAGGCATTCCGCAACCTGCACTGGTGTCGAAGATTTGTTACCCTAGTTGTAGGTTTGGCGCAAAAGCTGTTCAAGGTAGTGTTGAGCGGGGACGAAGATAGATGGGCAGAAGGGTGGTTCGGTATATTTTGTGTTTAAGCAGCAGTGAGACATGTATCATTAGATGTATCATTAGGGCGAAGTGTCTTTGACACCTGACAACACAAACGCACAAAAAACAGAGGGAACGAGGCTACGCGTTGTATTGTTCCATGGCATTTTTTCCGGCTTCTTTAAACTATGTTCTAGAGAGTGTTAAGACTGGTGCGATGTGACGAAGACAGTTGGCGAGGCTGGACGTTTTTGATAAACACACTGGTGGTTATTTGGGTCAAGTGGAGCTTTCGTGACAGTAATGAGAGGGGCGAGGTACGGGACAAGGAGAAGTGAGGGGACAGAGTGCTTAGCTTAGCCCTTCTGCAGAAAAGTTTGCAGTGCATTAGTGCGCTGTGCAGTGTAGGCGAAGCGACATTCGAAATGACGGAATGGTATTCGAGAGGCAAGGAGGGGAATTCCTTGTACAGTACATGCACAAACAGCCTCACTCCCGCGGGCATCGACTGCCGGGACAACGGCCCAGGCGGGAATTTCCGCCATTGCGAAACTGTCTGCCGGAGGCGGACGCGTCCGCGGACGTGCAGCCTTGCACGCGCGCTGCCCTCCGTGCCCGCTGAGCGCGGGGCGTTGCAGGCGGGCGGCACGTCACGCAGCACACGCTCGCGGCGGTCGTGCGGGCGGCATGCGCTGTGTGGCGGGGGGCGCAGCGATCCGCCCCTGCGGCGGGGGGCTGGCTGGTAGGGCTGGCTGGATAGGGGGGGCTGGTAGGGGGGGCTGGGGGCTGGGTGTGTTGCCTGCCCGCTGCGGGAGTCCCGCCATGCGGCGGCCCGCGCGCGGAAAAAAAAAAAAAAGCGCCAATTGCGCCGGACACTGCCGGGCAGCGCGCGGCGCGCCATTGGCTGTTTACATCTCGCGAATACTCACATCGGGTCTGGCGCGAGCACTCTGCCGCGGGTGCGCGCCCGTGCGCTTGGCACGTGTGCACGAGCCCCGCCGGAGTCCGGCGCGGCAGCTGAGCACGCGCGCACGGCGGTCGGCGCGCATGCCCGCCGCCCCCGCCAGAGGCGGCGGCGGCGGCGGCGGCGGCGGCCCCGCGTTCGCTGGCCGCCGGAGCAACGAAGGGTGAAGCTACGTATGGCTTGGGCATGGCTGCGGCGCCTGCTTCTGCCGACTGGGGTGCAGAATTGTGGTTTGCAAAATCGGTCCGTGGAAAGCTTGACTTGAAGAATTGGCTGTCGACAGCCAATTCTTCAAGTGTGCCCCTTTGTCACAGAGGGGCACACAGAGAAGCACACGTATTACAACGGGTCAGATGCGAGACAGGCCCTGGCCGATGTGGACAGAACAGCAAATCACGTCTGCGCACATGTATGGCAACGGTTGGGTGAATGCCGAAACCGCACCGAACCGCGGTGCTGCCATTGGCGCACGTTAATAGGCGGGAACGGTCGGGTCCAATAGCTTTCGCAAGTTACGGTATTTCAACCTTTTTCTTTTTTTATTCACTTTTCACAGCGCATCACATGACGAATCGCCGCCGGGCGCGCTCAAACACCTTCGCCTGCTGGAATGGAAGAAATCACTCATTTTACAGATCTTGTCCACACCCCCGCTCGACACCAACCTATCCAGCTCGGCCGTATTTCCGTCTTCGCCATTCACTTTGTCAATACCCATCTTCCCCGCGGTAGTACAAGCTTTCCACGTCATTACACTTCAACTATTGCTTCGGCACCAACTTCCGCCAGCGCTTGATCTTTGCCTGCAGCCTCCCCCTCCTCCCCTTCCTCGATTATTGTCTTGTTTTTTTGGGCTTCTGACTCGCGATGAGTGATCCCGTAGCCACGCCGGCCGCGCCGGCGGCACCGACCAAGGACGCGGAAGCGATCGTGAAGGACGAGGACTGCTCGAAGGAGTACGAGCCAGTGGTGCGTCTGGCGGAGGTGGAGACGAAGACGGGCGAGGAGGACGAGGAGGTGGTGTTCAAGATGCGATCCAAGCTGTTCCGCTTCAACAAGGAGCAGAAAGAGTGGAAGGAGCGCGGCACGGGCGACGTGCGCATCCTCAAGCACAAGGAAAACCGCAAGATCCGGCTGCTCATGCGCCGCGAGAAGACGCTCAAGATCTGCCTCAATCACTACATCAACCCCTCGGTCGAGCTCAGGGAGAACGTGGGCTCGGATCGCTCGTGGGTATGGCATGGCGTTGACTACGCGGACGGCGAGCGTGACGAGGCTACCCTCGCGATCCGCTTTAGGGATTCGACGAATGCTACCGCGTTCAAAGAGGCGTATGACAGCGCGAGAGACTACCTCAGGAAGCTGCTGGACGGAAAGGACCCAGACGCGGCGGCTGGCGAGGAGGTCAAGGCGGAGGAAGCCAAGGGCAAGGAGTCGCCAGAAGAGGTGGCCAAGGTGGATGCGCCAAACGCAGAAGAGGCCAAGGAGGATACTAAGGAAGCCGCGTCGTAGGGTGTAGATGAAAACTCGGCACAACCAGCTAACAGTACAATAAAGGCTCGCGGCTACTTTTCGGACATCGAACAGAGTGGTATCCACGGCTCTACGAACGTGAAGACGGTTTGTGTGTTGAGGCGACGGTTGTCAATTAACTGCCCCGCGCATACGGGATCGAGGTCTGCAACCAGGGCTTGCATGCCGTCGCCGAGACGACCGGCATCCGCGAGACTGAGAGACTGCGGAAACTTGCGAGACGTAGGGACAACGAGCGGAATGGAAACTTGTCGTGGGCGTCGCCGCGCCACGCAAGGGATGAGGAGACAGCTGGAAAGTGAAACGCACGCACGTATTTTGGAATGGGTCGCAGAGCGTGCGGTGGCGCGTGGTCGTAGACGGCGACTGGCGCTCTGATGTACGAACGTAGCGGCGTGCGATCCCTAGCATACGCGCCGGCCGCCGGCCGCCCGCGGCACGACGCGCGCTACAAGCAAAATAGCGCTATCCCCCGCGGCGCGGGCGCGTGGCCGGCGAGATATCCAAGATCGTCGCGCGGCAACGTGCCCGCGC
>NW_005179250.1:400565-407151 GCF_000350225.1 Chondrus crispus
CATCAGCTATTCCCCCCTCCTCACGCACGCACAAACACAGACCCCAGGGGGCCGCAGCCGGATTTTTAACACACGCCGCTCCCTCCGCGCGGTGCGAACGGACAAACGACGCCGCCCGCACAGCGTTGCGAGACGAGGCGCGCGATGTTCACCCCGCCCAATCACTGCGCCCGCGTTTGAAATTCCAGCCCCGCCGCACCGCCTACGTCCACGCACTGGCGCGCTTGGCTCCGCGGCCGACGCGCCCTCCCCCCCCCCCCCCCCCCCGCGTGTGCCGCACGACCCCCTCCAGTGTGCTCTCTGGTCAGAGTCGCCGCTCCGCACTGTACGCACCCCTCCCCCCGGCGCTCCCCGCCTTTTTCAGCAGCGAGGGCAACTGGTGGCCGCCACTGATCTCCCGGGGCTTGTTTTCGGCGCGTTCGCTGCCCCCTTCCATACGACATCCCAATTGTTCATGTTTCACTGCACTTGGCGTGCCGCAGGCGACGCGGCTTTCCCTTCCGTTCGATCCTGTCCTGGTCCGTCACTCTCAATTCGTTCGTTCGACAATTCCATCACTTGATAACCTCATCCCTCATTTTGAAATAATGCAATAACTGTACGTACAGTGCAGTAGACCCGCACACACTAATCGACAGTGGTAAACCTTCTCGCCTCTCCTTCAAACAGATTCAAACTGATATCAAATATCAAAACCACACAGTACACAACCTCCCACCTCGTATCGCTTCCGCCTGCTGCACTTCCAGCCCCACTTCCATTCCCGTGAGACCGGACCGCCCCCGCAACCACTTCTGCCCACGCTTACTTTTCCTGCACCCTTCTGCAGACCCTGAAAACACTGCACTCTCACAACAGTCTCACAAAAAGTCTTGCGACCCCACACAACCTTCCCACAAGAGTTATTCTAGCCTTTCGTACCTCACCGCTGCCTTTTCCATTCTTGCTCGCCTCCACGCTGCGTAGTCCTCACTTCCACTTGTATCCTATCTGCCCATCTCCGCACACCAACTCTACCTTCAAACGTTTGTCACGGATAACGTGGCTCAAAACCCGTTGACTACAAGTATACCAACCACACTGTCAACTACATCGCGCCCAGCGAGCAGAGACCAAGTCACTCATTAACTATCGGAAATCAACTAGTTCGGGTAGAAGGTCTTTAGCTTGTTTTTGTGGTTTTTATGCACATATCTCTGAAAAAATACACACCTGACATGCGACCATCCGCAGTCAGGAAACTAGAACGCTTTAACGCAAATGACGAAACTACCTTCCTAGAATCGCGGGTCAAATGCTGCTGTCGGCCAGTTTTCGCATGAGTTAGTTAATGAATATAAGTTAAGTTGTCGATCGCTTTCACGGACACGTCCGTCTCAAAGCCCGCCTTCGTCCCACACCACCACATCCTCGAACCACCCCCAACCAGAACATGCTTCGTCCTCCCAAAGTCACGTCACATTCTCAGTCTAGAAGTGATTCCCGATGTGTATTCCTTTGTCGCAAGCCGTCGAGGGTGCGCATTCGTGCTAAAAAAAGTAGTCGCACGCATCACTTCGGCACTGCCAACCGCATCCACCCGCGAGATCCCCATGCTCCGACGCACTGCTCCGCGCCGAAACCAGTATTAACACACATCCCACTCCGCCACCGCGTCGAGCTTTCGCACGCCCACCCGTTCCAACCGTGTCACCAATCGACGACTAACCCTTCATTACCCAACTTCACCTGTCAACTCAACTCATATCCTCAAGATGTGGAGTTGACCGACGAGCGTTTGACTGGGTCCCAGAAGTTAGCCGCTGGCAGACACGACCAGGTCCACATCGAAACTAGACGCGTACGTTGCGAGGTCCGGCAGCGACTGCGCTACCAGTTGCACTTGGCGCATCAGTTGGTCGATTGACGGTCTCTCGACAAATTTCACCGTCTTGACACGCGAGTTGGGAAGTTTGGACGAGAGGGCGTGCGCAGCGTCCCTTTCCGACATCGAGTCCCCCAGAACCAGTACGTTGAGTTGATCTTCATTCGGAAACATGACGGCCACCTCTTGAGAAAATGCGGCCACCTTCCATGACGATGGCGCGTCAGGGTAGTCGGACTCGAAAGACGTCCGTGCTGAGACAATTTTGATGTCGTGCGTCGCGATAAAGCTCACCACGCGCGGCAAGAACCTTCGCCCAGATAATTCTACCCACCCAGCCTCTGCGTTAGTGATGATGACAACTTTCCCGAAACGAAGCGCCTCCTTCACAATGTTGATGACTGCGATCTCCAGTTGCTCCAACTGCTTTTGAAGTGCCAGCGGTAATGAGCCCGGGTCATCTACCCGAAGTCCTAGCGATGCAAGGTACGTACTTGGGCATATTGTGTCGTCCCAGTCGATGATCGCCGTTGTCTTCGCAACTTCCTCCACTGAGCATTCCGAGTGCGTCGGCGACGCAGGTCTTGACACGGGTTCGGCATCTGACATTGAGTCCGGTGTGACAGGAGAGGTGGGCGTCTTATCGACGACTTGTTTCGCAGAGGAAACCGTTTCGGAGAGCTCTTTGGCGACAGAGGACACGTGCTTCGAAGATTGTTCCAGGCACATAGTACGCGGGGGATGTAGGATGCGGAGAGAAACTCGGAGCTAAAGGCCTGTTGTTAACAGAACACGAAACGTAGTGTCGGAGAGTGGCGAAACGAAAGGGCGGCGGGGGTAGAGCGGAAACGACGGCGGGTCCGGAGATGTAACAACTCAAAAATGACGCGGTGGGCTAGCGTGGAGAGGGGGGCGGCAAATGACGACGGCGGCGGCGGCGGGTCGTGAGTGAAGGAAGTCGTGGGCGGGCCGTGAGTGATGGGGTCAAATGAAGCGGGAAATAAGTTTTGGTGAGAGGGCCTGAGAGGCACGGCAGGCAGCGCTGGAGATTTTAGGGGGAGACGAACAGCCAGAAAGCGGGGTGTAGTTAAATGGAAAGGATGAGAGGGGAAGAGTTAGCACGGGGTTGGGGAAGCGGGGTTGCGTGCGGGGCGTGAATGCAGGCAGAGCAGATGGTGCAGGACGTTTGGTCGAGTAAAGGTAGGAAGAGCGGCCGGAGGAGGAAGGGGTTGGGGACGGGGAAAGCAGAGCAGTAGGTGGGGGTGAAAAGAAAATGGTGGAGGCAAGTTGGCGTCAAGTGTGCAGATGGGGAAGGCCCGTGGGCGAGGAGGGCATTCTTAAGTTGAGAGAAACAGATATGGTGGGAGGAGTCGAGGTGCGAGGGAGCGAAGGAGGAGAGGGGGTGGATGGAGAAAAGTTTTGAAATTTTTTGGCGTAGATGTGCTGAGAGGGGAGGGGGGGTGTGGGGGGGGGGGTGACGAGGGAGGCTATTGAGACACATGATAGGCAAATGCACGAGGGTGTCAAAAAAATGGACTGTGCGCACAAAATTTCAGCACACTGGGCATGACTGCGGCCCAGGCGTGGGGCGGGGAAACGCGTGTCCATGTGGGCAAGGGGGGCAACTGTCGGCAGGGGGGCGCGCGCCACGCAGAATGGGAAGAAATTACCGAAATTCCATTCAGGCCTTTCGGCGCTGCCGCCACCGAGGCGACGCGCGCCCCGAGCGGCCGGCGGTGGCTTCTGGAAAGGTCCAGACGGGCCGCCTGCCGCGGCTCGTAGCCTCGCCAACACGGCCGCGGCCTCCCCGCAGGTCCGCGCGCGGTCCAGCCACGCCCGCGTTTATGAGCCCCGCGTCGGCATGTGCTCCGCGCTGACCGGCGCGGGCACGCCGTCTCGCGCGGACGGCGGCGGTGAAAGATATAGCGGAGGGATAGCGTCGAGCGGCGGTAGGGTATTTTCGGTTTAAATCTTTCGGCTTTCAGGCTATTATCTCTCCGGAGCATCAGATCGGCGAATTTTAATGTAGGTAGATGGGGGGATTTTTCGTTGGTTCGTTTGTCGTTTTTTTAAGCGCGTGACGCGGATGGAAGGCGGTGGAACGTGGAAGGCCGTGACGGCGGGGCGGACATGGTTGTGGGAAAAGAGGCCTGATCAGCGCTAGAAATAGACCGCCCTCGATCGGGGAGGGGAGACAGGCCAGCTTGTTGCCGCACCCCAGTCCACCAGGCCGATTCACCCACACACGACTGGGCCTCTCCGGACGGAACGTATGATAGAGACAGAAGGGGCGCCGCCCAATGGCAGGCAAACCTGGCGCCTAGAACGCGAGGGATGGAAGGTGGAACCACCCGATGCGAGTGGATTGGAGAGAATCAACGCTACGTGCTGCAGCTGCAGGGGGGGGGGCCTGTGGCCCACTTGCGCCCAGAACGAGCGGGGCGGAAGGGCCCGTCTGTGGCGGGCCGTGTGCGCTGGTGGAGCCTGACAATTCCGATTTGCTGTCGAAAAAAGTCTCGCCCTGATATGAATAAAAGCGGTGGCCCTGCTTGCCCCCCTCGCGGTGGTGGCCCCATGGCCACGGACAGCTTTCGCCCGCCACCTTTGCACGGTATATCTGCGGCGTGCGTTCCTCGGGTGGCGGGGCCCCGTGCCAGCAGCGTCGGGGCGCAGCATCCAATGGGGCGCGGGCTCGCGACGGGCGCGCGCGGAGGGTGGCGCCGGAGGCGGTTGCGGCGGGCCGCGCGCCATGGCAACGGACGTGGCCCCACGGACAGGAAGGAGACTTGCAGGGACACTCCCTGGGCTGGTGCGCGCCCCCCCGAAACATGCGAGATTTAGGATTCGGTCGCAGCCGCGAGACTTTATGGACGCCGTTGTCACAACTCGTCGTCGTGTGCGCTGGACGTTGGCAGCTTCGCGGTCGGCACCGTGACGCTGGACACTCTTGCTGCACATCACGTTGCTGCGCGTACATGCCGAGCCGCGAGGTGGGGCGGGGCGGGGCTTGAGGTCCCCAGAGTCCCTGCGTGCCCCGTGGCGATGTCGTCCATAGAAAGGCCCGAAAATCTAACGCACGCCCTTACGCACCCCCCACCAGGTATTTAGAAAACGGACCGGACGGTATCGAAGATCACAGCAGCAGACAGGGGGATCCAGAATATAATTAGGGGTGCTATGTTGATTTTAAAATAAAATAATAAATCACATGTTGATGGTGCCGAAATGATTGGGATATGGAGAAAAAGAGGCTGGAGGGCAGGGCGGTACAGTATGGGACCCTGTCGTAAAGGAGCGATACCCAAAGGAAAGAGATTTTGTTTTTCTTTGAAAGCAGTGGCATTACAATGATTGAGAGGGGTCCCGGATAGAGAGGGGGCCAGGACGGCTGACAGTGAAAATGGTTGTAAGTATGAAACTCTCGAGATAGCACTGATTCTTGTGAAAGAGTTGTGTAGGCCATCATGGCAAGCAGATAGCCAATGGTGTATTCGCACTTGGCACAGCAGTGGCGGGAGGATATCTCAATTACAGCACGAAAATAGAAGAGGTGGTTTACGGGGGAAATAAGTTTCCTGGGCTCGGCGCCGGCATTTCTCGCTTGTGTTTGAACGTGTGCGAGTGTTGCGCAAGCGGAGGAGGTGTTCCGTATTTACGGTCACATCAGTGATCGCCAGGGTATGTTTTTGGGCTTTGGTTCTTGTGTCGAGAAAATACGGACGCACAGTGTTATAAAAAGGCGGGCCTGTATCCGTGTGTCTATTTCATGACGGTATCACGCTGTACGAGCCGGGAAATAGGGGCTCTCCTGTATATTGTACTGTATTATGTATTAATACGAGAGGAAAGGAAAGAGAAAGTATAGTGATAGAGACTCTCGCCAACGCGCGAAGAGGTACAGTAAAAGAGGCGGCGGCGCCTATTTTTCCGTATTCATTGAAATGCCGCTCGAGATGGCCCGATGGGCCCGTGCGGGGGGGGGATCAAAGTGGGGAAGGCAGCAGTCCCGGGGCCTTTGTCACGTGCGCGATGGAACGGCAGCCTATCTTTATTGCTTGAAGGGGACATGAGAAGCGGTGGGCAACGCGGTCTCGCGAGCGCGAGCGGGGCGCGCAGAATGCGTTTCGCCCACCGCCAACTGAATTTTCGCACACCAGCCCGGCGCGCCGCGCGAGCGACGCGGCCGGCGGCGGGAAATCCGGCGCGGTACACCGCGCACGCAGGCGCGAGCACGCGGCAGGCGGCGGCGTACAGTACAACGGTACTGTACAAACGCGGCTGTAGCGCGCGCAATGAGGCCACCGATTGACGGCGGCGGGGCCGTGCGGGGTGCGGATGGCGCAGCGCGCGGGTACAGTGCGCGCGCCCGCCGTGGCGGCGGGCCGGCGGCGGTGAAAGGGCGCGCGGCGACGGGCGTATCTGCGCGAATCTAGCGCGTCGGGAGATGGCGATCTCGCGAGGCGCGCGCCGCGCTTGTTGTAAAGTTACTGTACCCTTGGTACTGCACACCGGGCGGCGCCGGGGGCCGCGCGCGCGACGAACGCAGCGCCTGACCGCGGGCGGCCCGCGGCGCCCTCACTGCGGCGCGGCGTGCCGGCAGGAAATCGGGGCGCGGGGGGGTGGCAGAGGCGGGAAAGCGATCCGTGCCGGTGAGCTGCGGCGAGCGAGCGTGCGCGGAGGGGTGGGCGGGCCGGTGAGGGATGCGGCTGACGTGTGTGCGAG
>NW_005179250.1:408215-457269 GCF_000350225.1 Chondrus crispus
GTGCACATGGGCAAAAGTGCACCCCTTTTAGCGATGTCACAACACTTGCCACGTGTACACCTGTGCACGTGGAGCCCTGCCCATGTAAATGCACACCGCTGCCCTGCTGTTGACGACCACCACCCAACACCCCCACCACCGATAGGGAACCCCCCAATGACGCCCCCCCCCCCCCCCCTTCAACGCAAGTCGACACCGATCACGAGACGCGGCGGTGAACGACTTGACCGTGCCGAGCGCGCGCCCAACATGCACAACCACCGCCCTCTACTGTACGTACAGGGGTCTCCTCAATAGTGCACATGTGCACATGGCCAAAAGTGCACCCCTTTCAGCGATGTCACAACACTTGCCACGTGTACACCTGTGCACGTGGAGCCATGCCGATGTAGATGCACACCGCTGCGCTGCTGTTGACGACCACGACCGAACACCCCGACCACCGATGGCGACCACCGCGACCACCGACTTATCACCAACAAGCGTGCAAGAAGCGACGTCAGATGCTCATATCGGAGCAGTTTGTGGCCGGTGGGCTGTGACCTGCGGATGGACCTTTATTAGTTCGCGCTGTCAGTAGTGCGTATCTATAGCTGATGGCTCGAGGGTGCACTATTGAGGGGTACCTACTGTATAGTACTTGTTGCCTCGTGCTTTTGTTTTCAACCCGTCGAGCATCATGTCATCACCTCTTCACTCTGATCCTCAACTGCTCACTACCACGCAACGCAGTCCGCATCCACACATACATTCGTGCCTTACTTTTTATACTTGAACACTGCTTTAACACTATTTACTGTTATATACACAGCCCAAGGTTGACTCCCTTTTGTACCGCGGCCGTCCCCGTTGCTACCCAACTTCCTCCACCGCACTTCTTTCCTCCGCCTCGCCCTCCCCCGCCCCCTCAGGCCCCCCAACCTCAACCTCAACCTCACCCTCGGCCTTCACCCTCAGGCGCCCCCTCCCCTTCCGCCCGCCCGGTCGCGCTCTCATAGTACAGCGAACCATTGAAAATCACGTCCCGTCTGATGCAGCTCACCGCCTCCTCGAGCACGTGCTCCAGGTCCTCGTTGCCGATCCCCTTGGCAACCTTCTGCGCATCCCGCAGCAATTCGCAAAGCCGCTTCACGCACACCACCACGTCCCCTTCCTGCTGCTCAGTCAACGACATCAAGCTGAAGAACGGCTTCCCCCTGGCCCACTCATACACCGCCTGCGCAAGATCCCACCGGCATATCGCCGCTTCGTAATCGTCCCCGCCGTTCGCAATGTCAAACTCCAGCGCCACACCGCATTCTTCTTGCACTTTTCCCACCTTTCGCACGATTTCCCGCATCTTGTCTTTTGCCTCGCAGTACTTTTCCGAATACCGCTTCTCGTCCCCGTCGTGGATACCGCTCGCGTTCTTCTTTCGGCACACGAGGCTGGATAACAAAGAGCAAATCTCCGATTCCTCGAGCCCATCCAAAACCCCATCCAGAAGGATTTCTGTCAGAACCACAGAATCCGCCGTAGAGACCTCGCATGCACACCGTCCCTTCATCTTCACTCCCAACCCGTCAGTGTCCACGTAGTTCAGCTTCTGCAGCACCTCGCTCCGTTTCAGGTATTCGGGAAGCAAACTCGGCTCATTTCCCTCGTCAGACGCCGTCCTGAGAGCTCTCATCTGCCTGCTGATTTTTTCTTCGAGTACCATCCTTTCAATTCTGCGCACAGACCCATCCTCTCTCACACAAGCCGTCACCGCCTTGCCAAACCTACGATCTGTAACTAGTTCAATGAAGTGCGTGCGAAGATTGACCTGCTCTTCCACCAGCGATGTATATCCTGCGTCTCCGGGTTCCATCCCACTCCCAGTCCCTACGCAAAACATCTCCACGGGGAAGCAATCCGCGGCTTGCACATTTGCCGACCGCTCCTTACGTCTCCACCTTGATACAACCATCTGTACATACACTGCGTTTGCATGCAACGTCTTCTTTGCCGAATTCCACATCCACTTGTTCACCCTTTGCCCTTCGTCATGTGCCCTTTTTCGAGAAAAATACCACCTCGTCGACGCCCTATCCTGTTCATCCACTCGTGCTGTGGTTATTAACGGATCGCATTCGTTGCAGATGTATAGAATCTTCGACGCAATGATCTCCACCAACATGACCACAAGGCCATCACTCGTGCATATCTGTGGATGGTTCACCGTCGAGTCTGGCAAAGGCTGCAGTTCAGGAATAAATAGCACCGACTTTGGATTCGCTGCGTGCCGCGACTTGGCTACTCCTGTCAGTGCTGCTACCCAAACGGCTGAATCTTGCGTGATTCTCCGTGATCTTCTGGCAGATCCAGATCTTTTGGTGGATCCAGGAATTGAGTACACTGTCGCCAGAGATAACAGCCCTGGCTGAACTTCTACGATCACCAGCCGACCGGGCACGATCGCACGCTGAAACAAATACCTGTAGTTGGCTTCTCGAAACATCTTTTGGCTGAGCTCGTAGTACTCGCTAAATTTCGCGACGTAGACCTGCAAAGTACCATCTCCGTTCTTATCTTTGGTATCTTGCTGCATAGTCGGTTTATTTCCCGTCGTAGATAGAGCCAGTTTCCCCAATGCGCTCCCGGCATCGGCAAGAACCAAAGCAATGTCTTTGGCCTTATCTCCCATTCCTGCCTCGGAAAACGATTGCTTCATTATCTCCTCTACTCGCATTTCGTCAACTCGTAGCACATTCAAGATCATGTTGTAGGTCAGACGAAACGCAGACGCAAGAGAAATAGGGGTCCCCGTCATTACCTTACGCAACTGGTTCACATCTGGAAAGCGTTCGTCCGGTGGGAAAAATAGGTACACATGACCTACCGCGTCTAATCCACGACGACCTGCGCGACCTGACATTTGAGTATATTCCCCAGACTCTAAGTAACGAAAACGGCGTCCATCGTGCTTGCGAATTGCTGCAAAAACCACCGTTCTTGCGGGCATGTTCACTCCCATGGCAAAAGTCTCGGTCGCAAACAAGACTTTAACCAGTCCTTTCGAAAACAGAATCTCTGTAATCTCTTTTATCAGAGGAAGGAGACCGGCGTGATGTGAGGATATACCCCTCATCAAGTTGGCTCTCACTCGCTCAACTTGGGGCAGAGCGCGGTCTTCTTCTCTAAGGCTCGTGATAGACTTGTTGAAAAACTGGTGCACAAACGCCTTGTCAGCTGTGTTGGGTAGCAGGTCGCTGTGTTCCAACGACTCCACTGCCACTTCACATTTCTTCTTAGAAAAGCAAAACACAACAGTCGGTGTTCGATCTGCCTTGTCCAAGAAACGAACCAGCGGCGTCCATATGGATGGCAACCTATTTCGGCCTTGTCCTTCGTTCCTCAAATCCATTCTTTTCTCTTTGTTCCGATATGCCCCTTTCGTTGCCATTTTCCCTGTCCTTCTCTCCTCAGCCTGATCACCTTGCTCGGCGCCCTGCGTGGCTTCGTTCATTCCATTTGTTTCTGCGGCGTCCTTTCGTCCCCACACAACATGGTTTCCTTCAATTCGCAAACTGTCATGGGCTTCCTTCTCCGTGAGCTTGTGGTCCTGTCCCGCACCATCCTTTGTCTTCTCGTCTTTGGCCTGCTCCACACTCATTCTCGCTTTCTTGGTCGATGCAGACTTGGACTTTGATTTCTTTGCCTTCTGTTCTCTGCTGTCTTTCATTTTGCAACTGCGCAGAGCTGCGACGTAGTTGTTCATCAAAAACGACCCGCCTTCATGAAGCAAAACAGCTTCTGTCACTTCGTTAGGATCCCCTGCCTTGCGATGTAGCCATGCGTGCTGTAAAGGAACGGGTCTCTTCGGTGAAGAAACTACAGCAACTTTCCGTTCTTTTGTTTTTCCTACCCAAGAAGCAAATTCTAAAGCATTCGGAACTGTTGCACTTAGCATAATAATACTGACATGTGGCGGTAACATGATAATGCTTTCTTCCCAAACAACTCCTCGTTCTTCGTCGTTCAGGAACTGAACTTCGTCGAAAATGACAAACATAAGGTCGCGAATTACGTCTGCACCCCGGTACAGCATTGAACGCAGGATTTCTGTTGTCATAATGACACACTGCGCATCATCGTTGATGCTAACATCGCCGGTGACAAGCCCCACATCCTTAAACTTCCCTCGAAAATCACGAAGCTTTTGGTTGCTCAATGTCTTAATCGGGCTTGTGTAAAACACTTTAGAGCCAAGCTCCGCCGCAAGGGCAATCGCGTATTCTGCAACAACCGTCTTGCCTGCACTTGTGTGGGCAGCAACAAAAACACTGTTCCTCTGCTCAACGTGCAAAATAGCGCGCTTCTGGAAGTCATCAAGCTCAAATGGAAACCGCAATGCCATCTCTGGGATTCGGTCGTTGAAGTCCTTAATGTCCCCATCATCAACAAATGCCCAGTCATTCTCCTCACCATCTTGTTGAAAGCGAACCCTCTGCATACCACCCTTATTTACCCCACCGGCCCACAACCCGACAGCATTCTCGAGCTCTTTGTGCAGAGTGGTAAGCCGAGTGACTGAATCCATATGTGGATCTGAACGCAGCGATAGCGATGTGTTCGCACCTGCACGACTAGAACTATTTCTGGTTCTCTGTACTTGCTCTCCCGGGAAACTCCGTTTAGAGGAGTTCCCCGCTGTACCAGGCTGCAGAATTGGCGGGGTTGTCGAAGAAGCATTCGACTTGCCAAGCACGACTTCGCCTTCAGACTTCATTGTTTCTGCACCTTTCCTTCTGGTGAGCTTGTCGTCGCCATCGGATGTTCTGTTACTATTCACATTTGCAGGTTCTTCCCCCGAGTTCTGATGCCGCGCCTCGTGAAGTTGACGGGTCCTCTTTTCGACAGCCTTCTGTAGCTTTGGCAAGCTCTTCAAGGCAGCCGGGGAACCATTCGCAGCTTCTGCCGCTGCGTTTGAGGCACGTTTTCTCGCACCTTTGAGCTTTCTCTCTAGAGCCCGGCACGCCTTCTGCTGCCGCTCCCGAGTAGGTCGCTTCTGTAGTGCGGAGCCTCTGGAAGCTGGGTTAGTGAGTACACGGTCCTGTGAAGCTCTTGGAGTTGCTTCTTCAGATGGACCCGGCCCTGATTCTTCTGTCGTCGTCACAGACAGCGGCCGTACCAAGGCAGAAGCCGTGCCCTCCATTCCTGTGTCGAAACTTTTCTGCCTCTGAAGCCATTCCAGTTTTGAACGTCGAAGCTTTTGCAGTTTGCTTGCCTCGCCCTGTGCTACACGACCGTCTTTCTGTGTACTGTCTGTACCCGGTGCGTCAGTTGATGCGCAGTGGTTCTCCACACTTGGAGGTGCCGTATCGGCAATGCTCGCTGCACTTGCAGCTTCGTTGCGCTCTGCATCATTCATTTGTGGCAGAGCAGAATGCTGCATGTGGTACCTGCCCTCCAGGAATCCTCCATTAACTATTAAATGTAATACGAAAACGATTTAGATGCAGCCAGAGATGCGAATTAAAAAAAGTGGTATGGAAGGTGCCTCGGTCATGCCAGCGTTCTGTAAGACATGCCTTACTGTGTCGTATGGCGGCCATTCAGTCCAGCTTCGGGATTACGCATAAAGAATTTCTCAAATTAACAAGTGATTTTTTTATAAAAATGCGAAACAGAAATACAGCGATGCAGAAATTTTATTTCCGATATTTTAGTTATAGAATTTAAATACTTCCGTGGACGTGAAGTACACGTTTACGCGTGAAGTTAGAAATAAAAAGAAAAGAGCATTTGAAATACATAAACAGTCCGGAAACAAATGCCAAGCAAGGTGGAAATCGAAATACTAATTGCAAATAAAATGATGCCGAGTGTCCCGCCTTTTTTGAACACACACTTTCGCAAATGTCACCTTTTCGACCACCACCAGGGTATTTTCGTCCTCGACGGCGCCAAAAACTTCGAACTCGTTTCTTCCTCACTTAATGGTTCGGGGCACGCCCTGTGCCACGCTAAAACAAGGATGAAAGAATTACAAACCAAACTATTATCGCCGATTCCGCAAAATACAGACGACGGAGTTGTCTCGAGCCATTCCTTGCAACACCATGCCCCTCAGATCACTCAGAGCCCCAGCTCTAATTCTTCTCACGGCCGCCATTGCACAGGCTGTGCAGCCACTTTTTATTTTATGGCGGAGCAAAACTGGTGCACAAAGTTCACAAAGCAAAACGGCCCTATTATAGACAGTCGGGCTTCCATTAATATGGAAACTCTGTGTGCAATTTCTGGCCATGAGGAGGTGTGCATGAACCCTTCCCAAATGGCAAAACAAGAACTGAAAAGTTTGGGTATGGACCTTCGCAGTACCATATTGGACATGTGTGGGAAGTGCGAAAAAGACTGAGGCCTGATGTCCACAATTCATCAGAAACATAAACAGAAGAAGACCAAAGTTCTCAAGGGTCACCAATCATGGAAAGCACGTATTTGGCTATTATAGAAAGAAAACTTCCCGACAAATGAACCATCCCTTCAAAAATATTACATATGTGAGAACTTTATGGCGGTGCAATGTGCGTGAAAATATCTCATACATCCCCAGTTTCTTGAACGAGTCTGTCAGCTGGAGCAACGATCTTTTTTTGGTTCTGCTTTACAACAGAAGACTGCATGGGACGTGGCTCACATTTAGACCCTCACTGAGAGCAGATATACGTTGAAGGCCTGCAACAAGCATATTCATATCATGGAAGGGATAATGGTAGATCTTCAGAGCCAGCTCGAAAACACTTGCCTACCTCCCAACTGCCCCTCGAAGCACGGGAAGAGGCTACAACTTTCGCAACCCCCAAGATATAGATGAAAGATACATAGCGGATTAGGCGTTGCATACATTTACAGAAGGGAAATTGCGATTAGGCGCATAGGTCAGGCAGAGGCTTTGCTCAAGCTGTATGTATTTTGTACACATCGAAGACAATTTTTGTCCTGTCTTCCTTATAAGGAAGGCAGGACAAAAATTGTCTCCAAAGTTGGACCAACCATCGCTGTCTTCTATTCCCAATCCAGCTGTTCGGGACACATTCCACAAAATGTCATACATTCTCAAAGAATCTGAATCTCATACTCTGTTACTCTCAGGGGTTGAGGCTGTCTACTGGAACACCGTGAAAGACAACAGTATCACTGTTGGGGGACAAGGTTGGCAATCTCTTACAATCCCTCTGGATTCCCGGACACTTCGGTTGTGCTGATGCCTAGTACTCCTAACGCGTGGAATAACTCTTAGAAGATAATCTGGGCGGGGCCATAAATTGCTTTTATCTGCGGATGAAGCAAGGCTTCAGCTAGATATCCCTGTTCACTCGTCTACAAACCTTCTAAAACAAGTGAATATATCTGAAGAGCGTTTATAGTTTGTAGAAGTTGAGCTAAGGTTTAAAGTTAAACGTTTCTCTTACAATGAATTGACCTGCAACCTTACGGAATAAGTCTTGTCCATTCCTCTAAATCTTTGGCTGAGCACAGTTTAGAAGATAATATCCGATCGCAGGTTGAAAAACGCTCAAACGGAGACAAGGATGATTGGAGTTCCATTGAAAAATATGTGGCCTCTCTCTAACAATTTGGATGTGGTACCATCTCCGAAACAAATTACAGATGGCGACTTTCATCTCACAGTTAGCAGTTTCTTTAATATTGATCTCGCAGTGGGGCCAAGATTTAAGACCAAGGGCATGTCTGCAGGTCCAATTACTGTTGCTCCAACTATCGCGGGTATAACGACAGAGACAAAACTTTTGGGTTCAATTCTGAATACACTGCGGATTGGTTTGCACCCGGAAACAGCTCTGAGGATGAGGAGGTAAAGGGTAAAACCTTGGGGGGAGTCCAAGGACGGGTTCCTGACAGACATTCGGGTTCATCGCTTCGCTGTGGCTATGATTGACAACATTAACCACAGCACGAGGCATGCAGTTCTGGGGATTGCTAAAGCGAGTACAGACATGAATGTTACGGCCAACATGGTTACCTTAGCGCCACTACGAACACACACAGCTTATGGGGTCCGCGTTGCATCAGTTTGTAATCCGCATCCCTCCGGTGGACGAGAGGCCAGTATGCATCTCGCACCGGACAAGGCCATGAATCACCCCGACAACCTGCGATTAATCGCAAGACTAAACACACGCCAGAAGTTTCTACAAGAACACGTCCCCAATGATAGCGACCTAGACATCAAGGCGATGCAATCGGCATTTCTAGGTCTCGTGTGGCGACTCAGCGAAGACCTATCTTGAAATGATCCTAAAAAGCAACGGAGCATGAGGTCTTTGCCTTTATCTGCACTGGAAGGACATGCCGAGGAAAACAACTGGGATTTGAGATATGTGGAAGTGGATCCTGTAGCATAAACACCCCTAAACGGATAGGGGTGTATGCTTAGTCCTGGAAGACCCGTACGTACGAGAAGACGGGGGAAGTCGGACCAGCTAACGAAACCGGAGCACGGGCCCGGGTAGCGTGGTAGAGCGGGATCGGGGGGAGGACGCGCACACGCGCGGGCCGATCTACGCCTCGACGCCCCGGAGCAGCGCTGGGTTACGTTCCAGCGCTGACGGGCGGAGGTGGATCTAGGCTCGCTCGCGTGCTCGCGCGTCCTCTACCCGCGCTCGGTCTCGCCTTAGGGTAGCTAACGGAAGCTTCCTTAGGATAAGCTGGCAGTCAGACCTAGGCGGTAGGTCGTGGACAAGTCCGTGCTTGTCCCCTTCGCCGCCGCCGGTCCGCTCCGTTATTTAATATACAATTAGTCTATCGTAACTTAGTACAGTACGTACTGTACTATGCGGTACTACAGTAGTCGGCACTGTCAGCGGACAGGGCTGACTGTATACGCGTCGTACACGTATGGTACACGTGGGGGCGCGTGCGCCCCTACACGTGTGGTACAGGCCCTCTGTAAGGTCCGTACCTTACAGAGCCGGATCCAATTTCTAATCTAATCCTTTTGGTAGTTATACTACACCACCCGCCCTTCAAGCGTGGACGTCCACGTCCACACGTGCTTGACGGGAGTGGAAATGCCCGAGCTTGTAGATATCACGCGCCTTCCTCTTAGCCCTCACGACCGCGTCCAGTGGTCCTTATCCTCTTCATCGCGACGCGCGGTCGTGCGCTTGCTAACCGATCGTCTCTCCCTATCTGCCTTGCGCCTCTCCCCTTGGGCCCCGCGATCAGACGGCTTCCTCCGCTTGGAGTTCCCGTTCCGCGTGGCGGTTTCACCGCCTCTCCGCGCTGCTTTCGTCGCGACGTCCATTGATCTCTCCGTCATGTCGGATCCGCTGACGTCGGTGCCTGTCATTCACCGTCCTTTGCCGGACGGTGGCACCGACCCCCGTTCTTCCGCCCCGGCCACCACGAATACGTACCCGATTGCCGAGGTCGCGCCGAGAGGCGGGCGTCCTCCGAATCATGCTGCGCCTACTGTACGCGCGGCGACGTCCCTGCCTCCGTTCCAACAGGGGCGCCGCTCCCGCGAATCCACATTGTCCGCGGAGCTGGGTGTCGTTGCCCTCGCTGCCCCCGTGATCACGCCACAGTCCGACCCGCCCGTCGAGGGTGCTGTTCGCCGCGGAGGTCCGAGGGACGCGGTCGGAGGCGTCGAGCGGGCCTGGCACGAGTCAGGCCCCGTTGGGGGTGAGCAGCCTCGCGAAGCATCGGCGTCGGTACGCGGGAGTGAGGCGTACAGGGCGGTCCCGGGCTCTTACGGGGCTTGTGGGAGTTGTCGGCGTCCTGGGGCTCTTCCCGAGTCGACTCGGGATAGTGGTGGCCTCGATCAAGAGGCCGCAGCAACCACTACGTTGTGGTTAGGTGTGCCGCTCGAGCGGTCGACGCCTCTACCTCTCAGCCGTCTGAGGTATGCGTGGCGTCGTCACGCCCGGTCCGGAATCACCGTCGGCGACATCCTCTCGATGACGCAAGTTCGTCCCGACTTGTTACGTATTCGCACAATATACGAGGAGGGACTGGCCGACGAGGCCTCGCTCGCCTTGGCACGTTTGCTGGGCGAGGGGAGCGGCGCTCCATATCAGCTACCGGACGAGATTCCGAGTGATCGGACGTTCGCGTACAGTTTAGGGGAGGTGGAATACGTCGACCGCATGGCGGTGTACTTGTTCCACCCCGGCCCCCGTGCGCCTCGACGATTTGTCCTTGCCGAAGTGCCGGGGTTGTACGTGAGCCCCCGGCCGTATGCATACTCTAAGACCCGGGCGGCTCTGCAGAAGTCCGCCTGTTCGTTAATGCGGCTGCATTCCATCGCCGTGGCTCCGCATGACTGGTCGGCTTATCGTCAGGCGGGGGAGGAAGATGGTCGCGTCCTCCAGTCGGCCTCGTTCGAGCGAGGCTTATCGAAGAGCGACTTCCCAGGATTACCGGAAACGATTCTGGACGCTTTCCCGTCCCTGGGAGTACACGTGTTACTCCCATTCGCTCTAAAACACTTCGGGTTCGCTTGTGAGGACCCCCAACATCCCGCACGCGATGACCTCCTCAATAACGTTGAGCGGGAGTGGGCTTGGTCCGTTGGAAACGCATTCGTAAACGAGATCTCCATCAACGGAAGAGTCTTCGTACAGCCCGGTGCGGTGCTGTCCTTCCTCGGGAGGGTCGTTCCGGGGCTCCCCGACGTACCGTTGCACCCGCTCGAGCAGGGCACACAGCACGTGCCGTGGTCTTATTCCTTCGTGCTCGACGTGATGCACCGGTCCCTCGACAAGGCAGAGTGCCATCAACGCTCTTGGACAGATTACACTACCGGAATCCGAAGCGTGTTCCTGGCGTACGACGTGCGTGCAGACACTTTCGTGGCCCGCCCCAATCAATCCGGCGGTGGCCACACCCGTGGTGGCGGCGTGGGATCCGCGGCTCGGGAAGCCCGGAGGAAGCGATATAGGGACCTTGATAGCGAGACTCGGGTGACTCCGTTCGGTGGGTCGAATCCTTTTCGCACTCCGCTCACGTCCGACGCAAATTACGGTGCTACGACGGGGTCCATTGCGCCGCCTCTTCCTCCTCTGAGCACAACCGGAGGGCCCTTCGCAAGGGAAGGTCCCGTCCAGCACCTCACCTTAACGCCGGAGGAAGTCAGGGCCGTTCCTGACCTTGCTCGGGCGTTGGGGAGCTCGACAGGCCGTACGTGGCGGGTCGATGGATTGCTCGGCACTTTGGCAGCGTGGTACTTGGCTCGTAGTGCCGAGGCGCGTCGCCTTGTATCGGAACGGGCTGCCCTCTCCTCGCAGCTACAGCGGGCGCAGAGCGAACTGGAGGGTCTACGTACGACCTCCCTTAACCAAGCCAGCTGCCTGGAACGCGCCAGTGCGGAGCGGGATCGGTACCGACGTGAGCGTGACGAGCTCCGGTCCCTCCGCGTGGGCTCGTCTTCTCATCCTCCGCCGACCTCGGCGCCGCGTCAGCCTCTCCGAGACCCCTATGAAGGCGTGGGGTACGTCCCCCCTTCCGACCCGACGGGGCCGGAACGTCCTTGGTCCCGTCAACGTGAAGTGGCTATGCCACCCTTGGACGAGGTGGAAACGGAGCTGCCTTGCCATCCGAGTTACTGTCCCCAGCGTGATTACGTTCGGGGGCCAGGGGCTCCTCCTGGCGGTACGAGCCGCTAGTCTAACGCCGTCCTTCGTCGCGCGGTGCTTCTGCCTTTCTGATCGTTCCAATCTCCGTAAAGCCGCTAGGGCAACTTCTATACTCGTCCGCTTTGCTTTCCGTACGGCGGTCCTCTGGGGGTTTGGAGGACTCCGGCTCACGTGAGCAGGGCGTCCTCCAGCGTCTGATTCAGCTACACGCGGGCTGCTCCGGGGCATGCGTGGCTCACCGATCGAGGCGCTCTCTGCGGAGTGGTGGCGTCCGAACCACTCGACGGGGAGGGAGGTGGTAGAGGGTACAGTACCCGTTTCCCCCCGTGCGTCCGTCGTGCCAGGCCGTGGCGCTCGCCACACCCGGGGCATGTGTGTATTGTCCGCGTCACGTGCCCGTGCGCGTGACCGGGAGCGACGGGGAGGCGAGCCATTCCGCCTTTTGCATTGCTGTCGCGTGGGAGCCCGCGCCGTTTGGTGTCGGTGGGATAGGTTGGTCGTCCAACCCCTCAGGTGGCAGGGACCACTCCATACCCCTTGACGCTTCTACTACCGACCTCGACGCTCTCCAATCCGCCCTGGGTGGTGTCTGGTGCCCTGCTACGGCGGCATGCCGCGCGTGGTGACCTCGTCGTCTCGTGCAACGCCTCACATCGCGGAGGGGGACGGATGCATCCGGTCCATGGCCCCCCTCAGCGGTGTTCTTGCCGCCACTTGGGCAATCCGTATGGTCGGCTACCGTACGCCGGCCCCGGTGCTTTCGGGTATGTGGCATACGTTTGCCGCCCGTTGTCCATATCCCTCGGACGCGTCTGCGGTCGCGCCTTACACTATTGTTTGGTAGTGACCGGGGACGCACCGACCCCTTTCCTTCTCGTCCTCGCGCACGGCGGGGGCGTTGGGCCCTCGCACCTTCGCGTAGGGGACATTCTCGTCGGCGCGCCAGCTTGGGGACAGCACGAGTAGAGGACGTCGTCCTCTTCTGACCATGTTCCATGCTGCATTGAGGGGGGTCGCGTTCACCCTGCGGAGTTGCACCTCCTTCCTCCGGTCGTACGGAGCGAAGCAGGGTGCTTCACGTGTAGGGGGAGCGGGACGTCCTCCCTAGCACCTTTCCGTCTTCAGTCCAGCTTCTGTATCGTGGGGCAGGGAGCGAGTCCGTATGTGCTCCCCTTCTCGCCCAGACACCACCCATGCCTTCCGTTCGTGGGGCCGGGGGTTTCGGTTCGTTCTGCCCCAAGCCCTGTTGCTCCTCTTCGTGCGGTTGTCTTTCTCGATCGCGTCCTTCCCCGACCACGTTGCATCCCTCTGGCCCTCGTGGTGGACCGCGCACTCCGAGTGCGGGCGGTGCTCTGTGCCTTTCGGGGGGGGAGCGGGGGAGGCTCCCGCTTACTTTGTCGATTGAGGGAGTGAGTGGGGAGGTCCCCGTGAAGTCGGAGCTCGCGAATCATTACTCATGCGTTTGTGCGTAGTTGCGTTGGCTCGCCGGCCACTCCCACGGAATCCTCCTGTCCCTCGCATCCCGGACCTCCGCTTCGCGCGTCAGTCTCTCGCCTTCGGGGGCAGGAACCGGTGCGTTCTCTCGCTGGTCGCTTTGCGTGTGGCTTTCGACGCATGCCTCGGGCGGCATACCGAGGGGGTAATGCACCTGTTTGCAACCGTACGCGTTTTCAGCGTTGCTGACTTGTGTTAGTGGCGTGCCGCCCGGGCAAGTCGTGTGGACGCTCGGCACGTGTCCACGTCCAAGGAGGGGCTAATTTTTCTGATATATTTTGGGCGTGCGGTGGCGGATTGACGCCAGGGCCCGTGCTCACTGTCGTGCGCGTGAGCGGCGTGCTGTGCCCTTCAGCGCTTATTTTCTTCCCGTTTTTTTCAACGCGCGCACGGTCTCCGTGTACGGGCATACTACAGTGGTCGTGACTTGCAGTTTGGTTGCGGCGCGCCCTACCGTGGTGGTCTTGTGTGTATATGGGCACAGGTTCCGACCATTGCATGTGCTGGGGGGGGGGAGGTTCCCGTTCCGCCCCTCAGCTCGAAAGGGCGTGATTGGCTTCCCCGCGAATTGTCTCGTCCGGCTCGGGTGTCGTGATTCCGACAGGGGTCTCTCCTCTTCCAGACAGTCCGTACCGTCCGGTTCCTTCGCCTGGCTGTTCGTGGCGCGATCCGTACTGCGTTTTCGGATGCCAGCAGCTGGTATGAAGTCGTATCCCCGGATCTTCGTTGCCACATACGTTTTGACTTTTGGCTATGGCCCAAGTTTGTCAGCGATCATACGTGGGTCTGTTCCTTCTTACGCCGCCCTGTCTCCAACTGCGCGAGACTGATATAACCGTAACGAAACGGTTGATTTTAGCCGTAACGGAACGGTTGAGGGCCCCTTCCTCAAGACCGAACGTCCGCGTTCAGGTCCGAAACGAGGTCCCTACCGGTGCGCACTCGAAGTCGTTTCGCGTAGCGAGACACGAGCTCTTCTGGGACGTGAGTCCGCGCGGTCCAGGTGGGCGTGTCGTAATCCGCCCACTTGATGAGAAACTCCGGAGTTCCATCCTCCATGACCCGGTGCTTGAGCAGCCGTTCTACTGCGAACTGCGCCCCCTCCCTGGCCTTGACGGCAAGGTCACTGGGTGTAGTCGTGCTCGCCCGAGGCTCGTTCGCCGGTGGGGGTGAGTACACGCAGCGGTCTGCGGAGACGCGCTCGGTCACACCATCGCGGTCGATCGTGATGGTGCGTTTGTCATTCGCGAGCACTCGGTACGGTCCGACTGCCGGTGATGCGAGTTTGTTCGACGTCTTCCCCCCATCGGAGGGGTTCAGGTACACGTAATTCCCGGGCTTAAGACGTGCGTCAATTCTTCGAACGCGCTTGTCGAAGTCGCGTTTGTATCGTGCTTGGGTCCGACGCAAGCTTCCGTAGGCTTTTTGTATCGTATCGTCCAGCGTTTTTAGGAACTCAGCTCGCTGATTCCCCCTGTCGGCAGGGGGAACGCCATCATCGACTCTTCGAAGGGAGAACTCTGGCGGTGGCCTGCTGAGCACGAGCTCAAACGGCGTGGTGCGTGTGGTGCGATGTACGTGGGAGTTGTACGCATACGTAAGCGGCCCCACGTACACATCCCAGTCGTCTTGGTGCTCGCCTACGTAGTTGCGCAGCATTGAGGCGATCGTCCGGTTGTATCGCTCGACTTGTCCGTTCGTCTGCGGATGGTATGCCGACGTATATAGGTTCGTAATCCCGAGAACCCGGCACGTGCTGTGGAAGAACTTGGCGTTGAACTGCGGTCCATTATCCGACAGTAACGTGCGCGGGACGCCGTACTTAAATACCCAGGCGTCGCAAAACGCGACTGCGACGGCGTATGCGGTAATCGTACGTAGCGCGACGACCTGCGTAAGCTTAGTGAAGCGGTTGGTAATTACGAGCAGGAACCTTTTTCCTGCCTTCGTCTTGGGGAGCGGACCCAGAATGTCGATAGCCAGGCTCTCGAGCGGCCGAGTTGCCGGGAACAACCTCAAACGGTTGAGGTGTTTCCGCAACTTAACCCGGTTCATCGCGCACGTCCGACACCCCCGCACCGTAGCGGCGACATCTGCGGCGAGATGGGGCCAGTAGTACTCGCGACGTAGCGCGTAGTACATACGGTTCTGGCCCGGGTGTCCCGCTATGGCCGGGTTGTGGCACAGGCGAAGGAGCCTGGCGCGGAGCGTCCGAGGTACCACCACCTGTACGATATCAGGGTCGAAGGGGTGTCTCCGCTTGAGCACCCCCTGGTGGTCCTCGAAGAACGCGGAGTCCCGGGACTCTGACTGTCGTGCCAAAACGGTTTGGCAGAAGTCATCCACGCGTTGCTCCTCGGCGATCTCCTCAAACGTAAGAGGGGCCGGTAGGTCGTCCTGCGGAGGAGCGACCGCGGAGGCGGGCGCCCCGACTTCGGGTTCTTCGGCGAGTTCGAGATCAACGGCGTCGAACTCGTCGTTCTCCTCCCAGAACGGACTGGGTCCTTGGAGAACGGGGGCTTCGTCGTCGCCCCTTGGTTCGTTGCGCGTTCGGACGTGCGACCTTCTTCGTGGCCCAGCTTGGCTTCGCGTCGTCGCGAAGACGTGTTCGACCTCGTGGTCGCAATTTTCGGTACAGACGTGGTCCGCGAGCTCGTTCGATACGTCTCGAACGGCCGTACCCGCGTCGAAGGTGGGGATGTCGTCATCCACTTCGATGGCCGGGCGGGGGTCGCCGGCGACTCTTGGCGACACGAGGCGTGACAAGGCGTCCGGTACTTGGTGCACGCGCCCGGGGCGGTACTGGATGGTGAAATCGTATTCAGCCAGACGTAGCCGCCACCGAGTGAGCCTTCCGGAACTCTCCGTGAGGGACATGAGCCACCTCAGCGCGTCATGATCCGTCCGGACGGTGAACTTCGTGCCTTCAACGTACGGCCGTAGTGTGCGGACGGCCCACACTACGGCGAAGCACTCACGTTCCGTGGCGCTGTAGTTGCGCTCGCTGTCGTTCAGCGAGTAGGACCAATAGCCTACGGGGCGCCAATCGTTTGGCTGGTCGTGCTCTTGGAGCAACGTGCAGCCCAACTGGTAGGCGCTCGCATCCGTGTCGATCAGGTACGGACGGCCGCACCGCGGAAGTGCGAGGATCGGCGGAGCGATCATGGACTTCTTGAGGTTCTCGAACGCCTCCCGTTGCGCCTCCGTAGGGTTGTAGAAGTCAGGATCCGAATCCTTACGCGTCATGTCGGTCAGAGGACGGGCTATCTTCGCGAACCCCTTAACGAATCGGCGGTATACGTTGCACGCCCCGAGGAACGACCGCACTTGCGTCAGCGTCCTCGGAAATGTGAAGGTCTTGAAGGCGTCGGCCGCCGTATCGGCCACACTTAACTTACCTGGGGAAATGACGTGCCCCAGGTAGTGTACCTTCGGTTGAAAGAAGCTACACTTCTTGAGCTTGAGGGAGATTCCGGCACTCCGCAGCAAGCTCAAGACAATGTCGAGATGCTTCCCGTGTTCTCCGTGCGTACGTGAGAACACGATGACATCATCCAGGTACACGAGGCATATTTGCCAACGTACGCCAGATAGGATGATGTCGAGTGCGCGTTGGAAGGTGGCCGGTGCCCCTTTTAGTCCGAACGGCATGCGCAAGTGGCGAAACGTGCCCATGTGCGTAGTAAACGTGGTCTTATCCCGGTCTTCCGGAGCGACCGGGATCTGCCAATAACCGGAATTGCAGTCCAACGTGGTGAAGACGGCTGCGTCTCCAAGCGAGTCGATGCAGTCGTCCATCCGAGGCAGCGGATACGAGTCCGCTGCGGTCTTCGCGTTTAGACGCCGGTAGTCCACGCAAAACCGAAGGGATCCGTCTTTCTTCGGTACGAGCACCACCGGGGACGCCCACTCGGTGCTCGCGGGTTCGATAACCCCTGCGTTCAACATCTTGTTTACCTCCTTCGCGACCATTTCGCGCATCGCGGGCCCCTTACGGTAGGGCATCGAACGTATCGGCTTCGTTCCCGGTTCGAGAGGAATGCGGTGTTCCGTCGCTCGTATAGTTCCGAGCGCACCGCTCCACAAGCTCGAGTGCTTACGGAGCATCTCGAGTACGTGGCCACGGAGCTTGTCGTCGTCGATGTATGACAAGTCGATTTCTTTTTCCCAATCCATCGGTGGATTTTCGGGATCCTTCTTCTGCGGGGGTACAGTACTCCCCGCCGTCGGTTGGTCTTGAGGTGGCCGTTCGTGCGTGACCACCCCTTTCTTCACGACGGTCGTCCGCTCGTCGGAGCTCGGTCGTCCAGCTCCGGCCTTCCCGACTTGATCGGTCAAGTCGGTCAGGTGTAGCGCGTGTGCGATCCCCTCAGCAACCCTCCGTTCGGGCGTGAGGATCGCAAGGGGGTTGCGCTTCGCGTATCCCACGACGGTGTGCTTCGGAAGCCGCCTCTCCCGTCGCGAAAAGTTCGCGACGATGACGTCGAAGGTCTGATTCGGCAGAACCTCTGCGACACCATTCGTCAACCTCACTCCATGTCGGTATTGGAGTGAGGGCTTTGGTTCCAGGAACACGAGGCCCCTCCCGGCGGTGGTGACGCGCACTTGGGCTTGCGACATCGCGGGGATGGTAACCCAGCGGGCGATTCGGATCGCTTGCGGGGCCTCATCCCGTACATCCGGCCGGCTCGTTTGGCGTCCGTGTCGCCTTGTGGGGGGAGTCGGCTCTCCCTTTCCGTCGACGATGGCCACGGAGCCACCGTGTCGGAGTTCGAGCTTCTGTCCGTCGATGTCGATGCTACGTACGTGGGTATCGATGAACGCCGTGCCGAGAAGAACGGGAACGGCAAGCTGTTCCGCCACCACGAACGGTATACGGAACGTCGTGTTCCGCAAACGGACTGCAAGGCGGACGATCGCCGTAAGTCGAAGCGGGTTACTGTTCGCGCCAGCCAGTCGGGGTAATGGCGCGTCCCGTATTACGAAGCGGGCCCAGTCGGGAGGGAGGTCGGTTTTCCTCACTAAGTTGTAGCCCGAACACGTATCGACTGCGATCGTGTGGGGCTTGAACGCGTTACCTTCGGTGGCCACGGAGCCAAGGACGTTATATATCTTGGACGTCATGAGGCATACGATGCCGTCGACCATCTTAGGTGCGACCCGCTCGGCGAGATCGTTCCGCCGAGGTCGTCGCCTTTGGGTCTGGCCCCTCCTGCGTTTCCTTCTGCCCGAGTCGTGCGGCGTCCGCGTCTCAGTGATGCCCCCTCGGGTGCTTCAGTCCGTACGTGGCGGACATTTCGTCGGCTCCCTGGGCCTCACAGGAGTCTGGAGGTCGACCGATTCTTTTCGGCCGTCGGTACTCCCGTCCTTTTCCTTACCCATCACCGGGATTACGGGCGTCCCGGTGCTGTCTTCTTCTAACATCGGGCTTACGGAGGCCTCGACGTTCGCTCCCCCCTGTATCGGCATTGAAGGGGCTACCGTGCTCGCTTCTGGTGGCGAGGGGTGTATTATCGGACAATACCCCCCGTGACCTAGGCGAGCACGTGGGGACCGGTCGAGTTCGTGGGGACAAGACGGCTCACGCGACCGCGTGGACGTAACCGTCTTTACCCTTTTTTCGAACTACCGGTGCTATTGGAGCTACCTTCCTGGCTATCGGCGGCCAGGTCTTCTTCCGCTCCTCGGCCCCGTGGGTCGGGACGTCTCACCCACTGCGGCACCACATTATCGGCGAAGTATTCGGGTACTTCTTGACCTTGACCCGCGACGTCGGGACGTCGCAGGATATGGGGGACAGGGAGAACCGGTTCTCCTTCGTGACCCTCCTCGGGTAGGGGATGCGGACCCTCTACCCAATCTTGCAAGTACATGATCGCATTCTGTACCTGTTGGGGTAACCGAGAACGGTCCCGGTCACCTCCCCTTCCTTGACGGGGATACCTTGTGTCCGCCTGGCGGTATTCGGGTCGATCACGACGATGGAGTTCGTTACGGCGATACCCACCTCCACGTGGGGCGAAGCGTGCGCCCCCACCCGAACGATTCGGGAAACCTTGACGCGGGGGACGGCCTTCGCTGACCGACTGCCGGAGGAGGTTACGCGCACCGGGGCGCGTCTCCATCTGGTATCGGTAGTTCCTGTATGCCGTGAACATACGTTGTTCCGGCGACAGGAACGGGCAGGCGTACATGGCGTGCCCGTACGTACGGCACAGCCAGCACACATACGCGCTGCCATCCGTTGAGGCGAAGGTCGCCGCGTGACGCGCCTCCTCATCGGTGAGGAGGGGTACGCGAGGGGCTTCGGCTCCTGCCTCTCGATTCGAGATGTCGAGCTCTGCGACCCGGGGGTCCGTACCCCTGCCACTCTTGGAGTGTGCGCGAAGGCGGTCGCGTAACTGGATGTCGTTCCGGTCGACATCGGCGTGGGAGGTCGTCCTCCCACGGGCCCCGTTCCTTGCGTAATGAGGACAGGGTCAGCCTGCCACTCATCCTCCCCGACATGGAGGGTAGAAGCGGGCGAACTTGTTGCGGCGGACTTCGTAGTCCTGCCAGCCTTCCCTGCCGGTTTCGGGTCCGGCAGAGGTAACCCGCGCCGGGCGCGGTACGTAGTCCCTTCCGCCGTGGCGATGCGGCGGATAGTCGGTAGATCGGTCTTCTGGCTGCTTGGCAGCCGCTGAACGGTCTCGGAAACTGCGGCACGGGTCGCAGGTGCGAGTCCCCGCACGAAGTAGTGCGCGAGGGATTGTTCGGAGAACACTGCCGTGCACCGAAACGCGGCAGTTTCTAACCGGTCGGCAAAGGTGCTCTCCGTTTCGTGGGGTTTCTGTCGCGCCGTAGCGACAGCGTCGTACGCTTCACCTAACACGTCGTCCGTGAGGTAGCGTTTCAAGAGTTGATTTACGAGCCCCGGCCAGCTCACGTCGTCGTGGAGCTGGCCGGCGCGGAGGCTACGCATCGTATAACTCGTATACAGGCGCTCTGCGTCGCGCTCTAAGAAGTGCGCGAGAACTCGTACCGCAACACCTTCCGTCAGGTGTTGCGAGTTGAAGGTTATCCGGATATCTTTCAAGAACGGCAGCAGCTGGACTGGGTCCGTACCGTCGAAGCTACGCATCGTGGGACGGATCCCACGACAGCGTTGTACGTACTTCGCGATCCGTCCCGCATCACCCGAGGTAACGATCCTCGAGGTGTTATCCAAGCGGTACATACGATAGTCAGCGACGGCGCTGAACTCTTGGATCATCGTATGTACCGGCTCGAGTCCGGGTTCAGCGGGACCCAGCGTGCCGAACGGGGTAACAGGTAACGTACGGACGTCTATCGGACCGGGTCGCGCGGTGTGGTCCACCGGCGGGTAGCCGCCCCAGCGGGGATCGACGGAGAACATGGGTTCTCCGGATCCGCGAGCGGCTACTCCACGATCCGGGTCGTTACGATACGACACCCGTCCCGTCTGCCACATGTTTCCGGGGGCATGTGGCAGAGCTTGGGACTCGGACGCGACGTTGGCGTCCATCGGAGGTCGTCTTTCTCCTGCGTCCCGACTGGAGTCGGCCACAGTCGGGCGCCATCCTTGCGGGGCGGCAGCATCCGGAGGTACAGCACCACCGGGCCCTCTCGTGGGGGCACCGGGCAGCCTTGCGGCCATGGTACGTTCCAGGTCACGGGCACGCTGCCGCGTGGACTCCAGCTCAGCGGTGAGGTGAGCAAAGGCACCAAGTTGCTCCGCCGAGGGAGGTTGACGAGCGTCAAGACGTCTCGACGAAGTCGGCCTTGCGGGACGACCTTCCCCATACGTAGCGGGGTTCTCGGGACGCGAGTCTTCGACGAGCACCAGTCGCGATTGCAACTGGTCGACCAGTGCTCGGAGATTCTCCAGCGACTGAGTGACGCGGTCGAACCTCCCCTGGCGGATGGATCGGAGCTCGTCCATGCAGCGCGAATAGACGGCGTCCGTAACGTCGATGCGGAGGGAAGTACGGACTTCCTCGATGTAGTCTGCGATGCGGTCGAACATCGCCGCCGCTTGTCCTTCGGGGGACTCGGGCGACGGTTCGCGGTCTCGGAGAAAAGGAAATAAAATAGGAAAGACATGTGCTGGTGTGGACTGTGACAGCCGCGGGTGGTCGGTAGCGATGCGTTCCACTTAGTTGAAAAGAATGTAACAATATAGCTGTGATCGCCACTTTGGCATTTGCGGGTTGACGTCGTCTCTCCTTGAGGCAGTTGGTGTGACCACTGTAGCATAAACACCCCTAAACGGATAGGGGTGTATGCTTAGTCCTGGAAGACCCGTACGTACGAGAAGACGGGGGAAGTCGGACCAGCTAACGAAACCGGAGCACGGGCCCGGGTAGCGTGGTAGAGCGGGATCGGGGGGAGGACGCGCACACGCGCGGGCCGATCTACGCCTCGACGCCCCGGAGCAGCGCTGGGTTACGTTCCAGCGCTGACGGGCGGAGGTGGATCTAGGCTCGCTCGCGTGCTCGCGCGTCCTCTACCCGCGCTCGGTCTCGCCTTAGGGTCGCTAACGGAAGCTTCCTTAGGATAAGCTGGCAGTCAGACCTAGGCGGTAGGTCGTGGACAAGTCCGTGCTTGTCCCCTTCGCCGCCGCCGGTCCGCTCCGTTATTTAATATACAATTAGTCTATCGTAACTTAGTACAGTACGTACTGTACTATGCGGTACTACAGTAGTCGGCACTGTCAGCGGACAGGGCTGACTGTATACGCGTCGTACACGTATGGTACACGTGGGGGCGCGTGCGCCCCTACACGTGTGGTACAGGCCCTCTGTAAGGTCCGTACCTTACAGAGCCGGATCCAATTTCTAATCTAATCCTTTTGGTAGTTATACTACAACTTTACACCAAGCTTCAATCTTCACGAGAAAATTTCGTCGATCCTTCTGCCCCACAGTCACACGGGGGTCCCTTCTTCATCGCTCTTCTGGGTCCTTGTGCGACGCACGCCATATAAAATTCCTACAAGGAGCTTCCATCTTGCACTTACGCTCCTCCGGTCTCAAAAAGAGAACCGAAAAGAATGCGCAGTACTTCGCGACCGGATTGTCTGTACCTCCTCTAAAGCTCTTGAAATCATGTTCTCGGTGCTGCATATGACTTCGGGGACGGTACATGCGCGTGCGACTTGCACTTTTGAAAGAATTATCCAGCCTCTCGTGCACGCATCGCGACACGTGTTCCTTGAATTTGATTCAAATTTCTCAATGGGGCTTTGTGCTCCACATGGGAAACGCAACATTGTCTGGGTGTCTTTGCATCGAAGTACAATTAGATTCCAATCTGATGAGGGCAGATCGTCGATCCAACGTATTTTCACGTGCGATCAGCGACGCGTGGTCGCTCCTATATCACGTAGGACCTCAACTTGGTCTCATGGCAGAACTCTTTCATTTCTTTTAGACTGTCATGTGTATGCCGAAACCGATGTCATTCCTCCTGCGATCCGCCTTTCTCTTGCAAGCCTTGCAACTCTGGATAGGGGTTTCTCCTTCTCGCCTGTGGCAACGGGGAGCACCCGGGTGAGTCTTGATCTATCTTCTTGCCCCTTTTTGGGCGGTTTGCAGACGTTCCCTAGTAGGATCTCGTCCTTGTAATCTATAACAAAAATTAAAAAAGTGATAAGGAGGGGACGGTGGTTGTGTGAATAGCTTGGGGTCCGCACTTACCGGTTAGCCGTTTTGTTTTCGCGAATCCGGGTTCACCTCAAAAAGAGACTCGCCTTGCCCATTTTCCTTCCTGGCGGCCTTTCTCCTGGTCGTGGTCCGACGGTCGCGCGGGCGACGTCCTGGGCATAGCAAACCGGGGTCGCCTGTGGGGGTTTCCGTCAGCGTTCGGGGGGGTTCCCGAACCACCATCCTCAGTCGTAATTTGGGGCATTTGGGAAAGTGAGGGGGGGTTGGTTTTCAAGCTTCCTCCTCTTGTGATTTCCGTGGTCGCCAGATCAGCGCTGGGAATCTGATGACGACCACGTGTTACGTGTGCATTCCCCAACGACGGCGGCGGCTTTCCTTAATTTTTCTTTTTAAAATATTCTCACGACCGCTTCACACGTGTGTCTCCGTACACTTGTCTGCCGGTGGTTTTCGTTTCTAAGTCAATAGAATGACTCGTCCGTCGTTGTGTTGTCTGCACACAACGTTGTCGTGCGACTACCTCTGCCGCCGGCATATTGTGTCGTCACTTCCAGCGTGCCTCCGACCCCCTGGTCGTCTTCTGATCCCATTTGTGCTCCTCTGTGAATCCTGAGATACCTCCTTTTGCTTCGTGCTCCTTTCGTACAACCTCCCTCACGTCCTCTCGAATCGTACTGTACGTGTATGCGCGCAGTCGTCAGCCTGCGTTCCGTGTAGCAAAAGTTGCACTCCCCGCGACGCGTTCCCACGTCCCTGATATCCACCGCCGGTCTATGCCAAATTTTCCTCCTCTTTTTCTTACACCCTACCCTCACTCGGGGTTTATCCTCAAACACGCAACTCCTCCGGCGCACCTTTTTGTCCTCACCCCTAATTTGATTCCAACGACCCCACGTAGTGCGACTCCGTTACGAAATTCTTCTCCAACTACAAATCCCTCGTTCCCGAAAAATTTCCGACGTCTTTCTTCTGTCGACCAGAGGTCTTCCTCCTCTCCCACACACCAGCGGTGTTCACATAGTCTTTCGTAGGTAGCGCTAGAAGCGCTTCTCGGCAGGCGTCGTTGAATATGATACTGTACCAAGCCTCGCTGGTCAGCTCCACCAAGACAATGTCTTCAATCCTTCCTTGCGTCTGCGTGTTTGGCTCCCCGGCCGGGGTACCCATGTGGTCGCAACGGAATCGAGCGTAGTGGCGACACATTTCTCTCTGGACTTCCTTCACGTGATCCGTCCTCTCCTTCCTCAACTCGAGATACAGCGTGTAGCCTTAATCACGATCGGCGGTTCGCAGTCCCTTGTCGCCCTTGGGCGTCTGTCGTGTTCTCCTGACATTACGCACGCTCGTTCCGGAATGACCGACCTAGGTGCGTCTCGGGAAGGGAAAACAAACATAATAAAAAACAAAACAACTGAAAAAAAACAAAAACGAAACAGAATAGTTAAGAAGGTAAAAACATAGGAAACTGGTTGCAGCTCGCGTCTTCTTTTCGCTTACCATCATCACGTTGCGTATGGAGCTCATCCTGGTCTCGCGCGTGCGACCTGCGGCGGGAGGGGCAGTTTCTTCCTCCGGAAATAGGTCACTGCTGCGCTGCGCGGTAGCTGGGAAATCGGCTCCCACGTTGCGTTCTCGATCGCGTAGCCATACCATTCCACCTTGAGAATTAATTTTCCATCTTGATAAGCGTGGTCGACTATTTTGTCGATCACGTACTCCTGACCCCCGGTTCCTTCTTCTTGCGTGTCCAACTGTCCTTCCCCCTTCCGAAGAGCCAGCGGCTCATCCTCACCCTGCTCTTCCGAACCTCCCATCTCTTGTAGATCGGGCGGGATGCCCGCAGCCTCCTGATTTATCAAAGATCCGTCATCCGTCCTGTCTTTCGCTTGCGCGGCGGATTCTTCTTGTTCCCCTTCTCGGTTGAGGAATTGTAACGCTTGTCGTAGCCCGACTATCGGCCTGTAGTCCATGGGACTAGGGGCTAATTGGACTCTATTTCGCGACACGCGCTCTTCCTGGTCGCCAATGGCAATGACGACCGTATTCTCAGTTGACTCCTTCACTTGATATGGGCCCGTAACCACTTGTGCCAACTTATGTTTCGGCTCGGTGGCCGTGCCTTGTTCTTTCCGAAGGAATACGTAGGATCCTGGAGGGATGTCATACTTCGACTTGCGGAGCCTTGCGTCGAAATTTCGCTTGTAGCGCGCTTGTTCTTTCCGTAAGCTCTTACCAGCGCCTTTCATCAGGCTTTCCAACCACGACTGCCATTTCAGGTAGTATGCTCGATTCGAGCTAAATCCTTCCAAACTTCGCTGCGCTTGTAACGCAATGCTTCTCGGCGCCCGAGCTAACACCAGCTCGAAGGGCGCGATGTTCGTAGTTCGATGAACTTGCGTGTTGTATGCGAACGTCACGGCGTCGCTAAATAGGTTCCAGTCCTTGGGATGCTCTCCAACATATTTTCGCAACGCGGAAGTCAGCGTGCGGTTAAACCTCTCAACTTGGCCGTTGGCTTGCGGGTGGTACGTGGTCGTGAACACATTGCGTATGCCGAGAATCCGACAGACGTTCTGAAAGAACCGGGCCGTGAACTGTGTTCCATTGTCGGACAGCAGCTTGACCGGCGGTCCGTACACGAATACCCAATGGTGAACGAAGGCTTGTGCGATGTGCGCAGCTGATATCTTCTTCAACGGTACGGTTCGTACCAGTTTCGAGTATCGATCGCTGATCACGAGAATATACCGATTTCCTCGTTTAGTTGTGATTAGCTCGCCGAGGATGTCGATGGCGACAAACTCCAGCGGAGCTTTGGGTGTGAACAGCTTCCATTTCCTTCGTGTTTCTTCTTAACTTCACCCTCTCCCGCGCGCATGCGGCGCAATTTTTCGCGACTGCATAGCCGTATAGGGCCATCGTAGGCCAGTAGAAATATCTTCTCAATGTCTTGTAAAGTTTCCTGCCTCTCGGGTGGCCTGCCAATTTTGCGTAGTGGCTCAACCCTGGGACGCGGTCCCTTAACGATTGTGGTATCACCACTTGTACAAACTCCGTCGCGGTACGGCATAGAGTTCCTTCGAGTTCCTCGGTCTCCGTGATGAACGTTCTCACCTTTTCGGCGTCCATTTCTTCCTTGATGCGATTGCAGAAGGGGTCGACGGCTTGCTCGCGAATGAGCTCCTCCGGAGTGACAGCTTGGAATTGATCGAGGCGATCAGGGGCGGCCCCCCCCTCAAGAGCGAGGATGTCGTCTAACGCGTCAAAACTGTCCTCGTCCTCCACTGTACCCACGGCCGGTTCGGCCATAAAGCATGGAATTTCGTCGTCGATTTCGTCGACGGTTTCTCCAGCGGTCCGTAGTCTTGACAGAGCATCAGCTTGGCTGTTAGCCTTGCCCTTCTTGTACTTGATTTCGAAATCAAATTCCGAGAGGCGGAGCCTCCATCGGATTAATCTCCCGCTGGGGTCGGTTACGTTCATCAACCACCTCAATGAGGCATGGTCGGTATGCACAATGAAGTGCTCGCCATATAGATATGGTCTTAAAGTCTGTACGGCCCAAATTACCGCTAGACATTCTTTTTCTGAAACGGAGTAGTTTCTCTCGGCTGCGGATAACGTTCTTGAAAAGAACCCGATGGGTTTACGTTGCGCATCCGGGTGTGTTTGAAATAATGCAGCGCCGATTTGATAGTCGCTTGCATCAGTGTCTACCGAGTATGGTAGGTCCTTCTTCGGCAGCGCCAACACCGGTGGCGCCAAGATAGCGTCTTTGAGCTTATGAAAAGCTTTTTCGCACGGTTCGTCGAATCCTTCCAAGTGGACCGGTTGTCCCTTCTTCAATAGTTGATTGAGCGGATGTACAATTTTCGCATAATGCGGAACGAATCTGCGGTAGACATTACCAAGTCCCAAGAAGCTCCTGAGTTGGGTCTGCGTTTGAGGGTACCTCACTTGTTCCAATGCGACGGTTCGCGCGGCGTCAACTTCCAATGTACCTGGCCGAACGACGTGACCCAGGTACTTGATCTTTTCGACGAAAAATTCGCACTTGCGAAGCTTGAGCTTCACACCTGCCTTTTCCAATACAGACAATATTTCGTCAACGTGGACGATGTGCTCCTCCCAGGATTTGCTGAAGATGATGATATCATCTAGATATACCAGACAGCATTTCCACCGGAACGGAGAGAGCAGGATATCCATGGCTCTCTGAAACGTCGCTGGCGCGTTGGTAAGCCCGAAGGGCATTCTTGAAAAACGGTAAAGACCTGAGTGACACGAGAAAGCTGTCTTGTCGCGGTCCGCTTCCGGAATGGGCATCTGCCAATACCCTGAAATCGCGTCCAACGCGGAAAAGACCTTGGTGTCTCCCAACGAGTCCAAACACTCATCCATGCGCGGCAAAAGGTACGTGTCGTTCACCGTTACCGCGTTTAACCGGCGGTAGTCTACGCAAAAGCGCATCGATCCGTCCGGCTTGGGCACTAATAAAACGGGCGACGCCCATTCTGACTGCGCCGGCTCGATGACTCCTGCTTCTAACATCTTCTGAACTTCTGCGTCCTCAACCTCCCGAGCCTTTGGACCGGCTCGGTAGGGAGCTTGTGCAATTGGCCTTGTATCCGGGGTCAATTCAATCCGGTGGACCGTGGTGTTGATCTCACCAAGGGTCCCATCCCACATGCAGGAACATTTTTAACATCCGACGGAATCTTTCGCACAGCCGGTCCGGCACGTGGCTCAGGTCGAGCTCCTCCACGTCCGGTAGGGGAGGCTCAATCCGCCGCTCCGGCTTCGTAGTTGCCATCGCGGAGAGCCCTTCCTCCCGTTCTCCTTGCTGGTCCTCGCGATCTTGCTCCGACGGTTCGCATCTTCTCTCGCCCGTAGGCGGCGGGGTAGAATTAGTAAAATTTTCCTCATCCCTTTCTTGAATTCCAAGTACCTCACCAATGGTGGTATTGCTCTTGAATACGGCCCTCGGGTGCGGTAATAGTTCCGCCACCACTTGGCCTTTTTGAACCCTGACAGAGTACTTCCTAAAATTCGCTACAAGCAATCTAAAAGGTTTGTCAGGCTCAATTTGAACTACACCGTTGGTGCTTACCAGTCCGTGCTTGTCGTATAGGGGTGCGTAGGGTTGAACGACGACCAACCCAGTCCTCTTCGAGGTGCATTCGACCATGCGTTGCGTCCCTGGCCCAATGGTCGTGGCTCTTGCCACCTTCACCCTTTGGGAAACTCGCTCCCCTTTTGTATCGGTCTCGCCCTCTCCAGGAACCAAATGCTTCTTCAATTTTCTCGCCGAAAATCGCCTTACGATCGGAACCTCCGAGAAATCCGCCAACTCAACTGTCCTCTTTCGTGGGTAAATAGCCTCCACGAACCTATCGCAATAGTCCGCTCCTAAAATTAGGGGGACTGCGAGTTTCTCACAAACTATAAATTCGACTGAAGCCACGAAACGTCCAAGTCTCACGGGCATTCTGAGTGTACCTATAGTTCGGAGTGGCCTGTTGTTCGCAGTCTGTCCACAACAGTATTTAGGCGACGTGACGGCGACGACGAGTAAAGACCACCCATGAGGATTACAGTTCATCAGGCACCGTTATGCGACGGCGGTGCACATTGGCCCGTGTCAGGGATGTTTTCCAAATATTTTGTATGCATGATTTTTTGTCACTCTCCGACGACTCCGGCATCCTCCCTTCAGAGTATTGCACTGTACACGACTTGTACCCGGGTTGCCCGAACTGTTCTAACTGGCTGCATTTGGAAGGGAAAAAAGGATAGCAGTTGTGAAGGATGACTATCTACAGGAAGACATTAACAGGCACCGATAAGCCCGAGCGTGTTTACTCTCTTTCTTTCTTCTCACTCGCCTACTCCACCTCTCTACATCATGGCTACAAACGTTTAGTGCGATATGTGCACCTCTGGCGGAGGTTCACCATTGCGTGTGGTTCTAGACTGCAGACCCGCTCTGCTGCGAATGGTCGTACACTACTAGCTTCAAATTAAAGCCGTAGCGTCCTTTGGTCTCCAATTAAAACCGTGGCGTTCTTTGGTCTCTTTCTTGAAGAAGGATAGTTAAGAGTCTTTGCTCCTTCGCAGTTACCGTCTCAACATTCTTTGGGTATAACGTTGGCATAATTTGGTCGACGTAGTTCAAACTGCCGTCAGATTTACAGTCCGTCGACCTAGCATGACACCCCAGTCTTCATAGATGCGTTAGCTTAAACGGCATCGGGGTGGACTTAGTTTTTTGTGCTTGCGAGTACTTGAGATGTCCTGTTATTTGTCTTTGAACAGCGGTGCAGGCTTGCTGGGTTGGATTATTGCGTATGGCAGAGTAAGATGCAAAGGTTGGTGTGCAAGGTCAAAGGGGGTTGAAAATGGCTGCCATTTAGTTCCAAGTTTCTTTATCAACTGCATATCCTCGATCCAGATTCACATTTCCAAGGCCAGAAACTCTGGCGGATGTCAGGAGTTTGTGGGATTGTTACAATTTTTCCGAAGGTTATTCCCAAGTTCTCTGAAATTGCTGCACCACAGACAAACTTAGCAAAGAAAGGCGTCGGCATAGACAAATGGAACTCTGATTGTGATATTGCCTTCGAAAAGCTAAAGAATTCTATCACGCAGTCTCCAATTCTCGTTGCCCCTGACTGGAACAAACCGTTTCGTGGCCACTTTGATGCATCCCAACTTGGTTTTTGAGGCACTTTGACGCAACTTGATGACGATGGACACGATCGAGTGATTGCTTTCTACTCGAAAAAGCTGTCACCTACAGAAGCAGATTACACTGCAAGTGATCGTGAGTTGCTCGGATTAATCTCTTTCCTTGAAAGGTTCAGATGCTATTTGGAAGGTACAAGTTTCGAAATCTTCACAGATAATCGAGTTCTCAAGTACTTCTTCACAAAGCCGAAGGTAAATCGCAAAGAAGGACGCTGGCTTGAAACACTGGGTAAGTTTGGAGTATTTCCCATCTTTCTGAAGCCAAGTAAGATTCACGTCCTTGGTGATGTGCTCTCCAGAGCTCATCAAGTGTCAAAGTGAATGATGTTGAAGAATTTGAACTTGAATTTGAAGATTTTATCCCGAACTACTGGGAGTTTCAGTTCTTTGGACCAATCGTGAAAGCCATGAATGGCGATGGGCCAGAAAAGATCGAAAAGAAGTTAACACTTGAAAAGCTTCTCCCTTTGTTCGAAAGGGATAACAAGAAACTGTACTACAATGGGCTGCTATTTGTTCCGAGGAAATCTGTTTCGATTCTGTTGCAGATGGCACATGATTCCGAGATATCTGGTCACTTTGCATTGGGCAAGACACTATCGCGCCTGAAGAGATATCGTTGGAGAGACAAAGTGCGTGATGTTCGTAATTAAATCCGCGGTTGCAGCCGATTCCAGCGGTATGAGGATACGAACCCGAAGAAATTATCCGAACTGACCTCTTTGGAGATGCCAGAAAGGAGATGGGGATCGCTCGGAACGGAATTTATTGTAGGATTTCTAATTACGAAGAACCGGTTTGATTCTATTACCACATGGGTTGATCAATTGAGTGGAAGCGTTCATTTCATTCCTTCACATTCATCTGATACTGCTGTTGATGTTGCGAGGACTTTCTCCAAGACCATATTTAGTTAACACGGTCTTCCTGAAAATATTGCATCGCATCGTGATCCTAAGTTTATGTCTAAGTTCTGGAAGCATTTGATGCAGCTGTGTGACATTTAGTTGAAGATGTCCTCGAGCAGAAACCCTCAGACAGACGGAGCTTCTGAATTAATGAACAAGATGATTGAGAATTATTTGCATTGTTACTGTTCGTACCATCAGAATGACTGGGACGATTTTCTCCCTGCTGCCGAGTTTGCCTACAATTCTGTGTAGTGCAATACGCACCTGAAAAGGGGGGTGAAAAGAAAGGAAAATATTTGGATATGGAAAGTAGTCTGAGTTGGGGGACACACGTGTGAATAATTGCACAGTTTTAATTTTTAATTATTTTATTTTATTTAGTTAATTAGTTGGCATTAATTTTGCTGACACTAGATTAGATCTAGGATCTAGCGCCGCGAGCCACTGTAGTGGCTCCGGCGGGGCGATATATACCTTAGCCCTCTGACCACCAAGTCAGTAAAGGTAACCCGAGTTGCCGGAGTTGAATGTCGCCTTGGTCGAAGTCCGTCTCTACCAAGACGCTCCCTTTTACCTAAGCCTACGGCATCCTTCAGCGCTCGGGGGTCCCCTTCCTTTTTCCTTTATTTCCCAATCAAACCCGAGTTGCCAGAGTTGAATATCGCCTTGGTCGAAGTCCGTCTTTCCCAAGACGCTCTCTTTTACCACAGATTACGTTATCCTTTGCGCTTCGGGGTTCCCTTTCCTTTTCCTTTATTTCACCTATCCTTTTCTATTTCTACCTCTATTTCTATTCCCCTATCTTATGTTGGTGCCATCGGCTTTGGTTGCGACCGGACCGGTGTAGGTGTCTTTGCCATCGGGCGACACGTGGGTGTAGCGCTGCTACTTGTTTACGACCACCGACGGAGGCTGTTGCAACGACGTTTCCCTCGAAGGTCCTGTTGTGTATACAGGACAGTGTTGGTTCTATCTGATACAAGTTGCGACCGTTCCGGTGTCGGTACTTTTCCATCGGGCAGTACGGAGGTGTAGCGCTGGTACGTGTTTGCTAATTCCCGACGAGCTGCGTTGCGACGCCCCCGTCGAAGACCTTATCAAGGGTATAAGGTGTAACAGGCGCTTCGCGAGCATTGGATTTACGACCCATCGGGCCCGGCTTCCTAATTACCGCCCCGAACTCGCCGAGCAACTGCCTGTACAAGACTCTACCACCATTCGTCCAGGGGCGGGCCTCTTCCTTTTGCCCTCCCCCCTGTCAGGGACTTGAGCTACTGTGGGCCGCAAACCCACTTAAAGGGAAAGGGAGAATCGGACACTCCGTAGGGCTGTGCCGTCGGCAACTCTTGTTGGTTGTTGTTTGTTGGTTGTGTTGTCGCTGGACCGTTGGACCCTGGTTCCGGCCTGACAGGCACATTGCGCTACATAAGTGGTCTCCCGACCTAGAATCTGGAACTGAAATCAGAAGTCGGAAATAGGTAAATTAATTCGATAGGTCTCGTTTATTAAGAGCGGACCATGGCATCAAGCCAACCCAAGGACGTCGGTCCTGGGGTCAGGAGGGCTGGATCAGCTCAAGAGTCGAGGATTCCGCGTGGACCTCGTACGCGAAGCCAAGGAAATTCGGCTGCTGATCCAGTTGCAGAAGCGTCCCCTTCGGGGACGGCCGTTGAGAAGAACGGCCTGGAAGAGAAGTTCGAAAAATAGAGCGAGGAGGTTCGTCAGGAGACGAAGAACAAGCTCGACGAACTTCTGGGTGTTTTTCAGAAGCAACAGGAGTTGCTAAAATCCGAGTTCCACGCTGCGCTTGAAGAGCTGATAGCCCGTGTGGTTCTCGTTGAGAATTTAGGTACCGATGCGTCCCAGGGCCGAGATCCGGAAGTGCTGGATTCGCTGAAGCTCGCCGCGAAAGAAGCGCGGCGAGACGCGAATCAGGCCCTGGAAACGCTGGCCAAGACAAGGGACAGCATCGACGACCGGTTCTACCGCGCTTCGCGGCGACTCAAGGACCTTGAGCAAGCTGCGGGCCGGGCCGAACCAAGTTTGGACGCCGGATCGCTCTCCGACGGAGAAGAAACCGACAGTCCAACGAAGAAGGACAAGTCAGTCCGAACCCGGGATTCCAAGTGGAGGAAACCCAAGTCGGCCAAGGGCCGAAAGAAGAAGAAAAGTCACTGTAGTGACGACCGCGAAAATTGCGACTCAAATTCGGAGTCGAATGTTTCAGAAGAAAATGGTGACGACGGTTCGTCGAACCATTCAAGAAATTCCGACCGAAGATCGACAGACGGAAATGGAATTTCGTCAAATAAGAAGAGCTCCAAAAGAGGCGGAGTCACTTCGTCTGCCTCGCGGAGAGATCAAGAAGCGGAACCAGAAGACATCGCGACGCGGCGCGGACCGCGATGGGAGGGGTTGGAGGAATTAAATCTGACCAACCACCTCTTCAAGAAGTTGCTTTCGTACGGGACCTACCGCCTGCGGAACCTGCAGACACGTTTGTCGGGCAAGCGGCGGACCGCCGTGCGAAAGATCAGAAGAGACATACCACCGAAGGTGAAGAGAGACAATACGTTCACAGGAGACGATGGCATATTGGTTCTAGATTTTTTAGCTAAGATAATCCAAGAATTCGACACCCAGGAGATGAACGAAGGCCAAGCGATCCGCTTGCTACCGGAGTTCCTCAGCGGAATCGCCTTGAGGCAGTACACTTCCGTGTCCCAAACGGCGGGGTCCCATCATGAGAAAGTATCCGTCTGGCCGGAGGCCGTATTGCGAAGCTTCGCCACCGATGAGGCAATCCGCCAAGCCGTACTCGCTTTACGGGAAGTACAGCAGCTACCGTCTGAGGACGAGATGGAATTTTATATCCGTCTGACAGACGCGAGCAATCCATGTGGAAACGTATATTCGATGGAAGAACAGATGACAATGTTTATTGAAGGACTCGATTCGAGTATCAAGCCGATGGTATCTCAATACCGACAAGACAATCGGGACGTTTCGTTTTTGGGACTAGTTAATTACGCGAAGGCGCATGGCCCGGCGAGCCGCGCCAAGGAGAGGAAGACTAGGAGAGTCACCATCCAAGCGCCAGCGACGTTAAGGACGGGGGGGAAGCAGAAGCCTTCGCACCCCACGCGAAAACCCCGCGGCGCTGTCCACTTGGCCGACTCACTGTCTGCGTCCAGAGGATCTAGTACTGTTGATCAGGAAGAAAATGGATACGCAGGAGCCCTGGTCGCCGAGGGCGACTTTTATGACCCCTTCGAGGGGTATGGAGACGAGGATCACGGGGCTAGTGGGATGTCTACGCTACAGACGCCCACGTATACGACGGACTCGTATACAGAGGCCGAGGATCCCGTGTTAGCGTTTCGAGGGCGCGGACACACGCCAGCGCCAAGAATTCCGATGGAAGACAAGGGTACGGCCTTCAGAAGACCGGGCTGGACGGGCCGGCCGACGGCCCGAGGACCGCCAAGGTCGCCGTACCCTCAGAAGAAGCATGGCCTCGTATGCTACCATTGCTACGAGAAGGGCCACGGAGCGCCTACGTGTTTGCTCTCGTTCCGAGAGATGCACCGAGTTCTGAAGAACTACGAGATGCTCTCCCCGATGGAGAGGTTGGGAATTCCGTCGACAACTTACCTGAAGGTAAAACAGTGGATCGAATCACAGGCGGCGAGCACACCGAGTGCCTCTGCCGAAGGCTCGAACCGGACATCAGGAAGGCCGGCCGCGGGGCCGTCGTCGGATTGGAGAAGAAATCCGCAGCAGCAGGAAAACTAAGGGGGGGAATCTCAAAAAATTCGAAAGGAGAGACATGTGTCCGGCGAACCATGTCCGGGACCCAGTTCCGTTCCCCGCTTTTAGCGAAGGAGGCAGTCGACGACGAGGAGACACTTGGAATCATCGATAACTCGAAGGGACCCATTGGGGTCAAGAAGATTCTGCGAAGAGGCAAGGACGATCCGCTGGAGCAAGTCCGACGCCCCTGGTACAGGGTCAAGCGCGGGGAATGTCCCGAGAAGATTTTAGTCCTTGCGAGGAAAAACTACAAAGTCTTCGCGGACATCGGACCGACTGTCGGATTGATGAGCCGTGTACTGTCCGTGTTGGACACCGGCGCGGGACCTAATCTCATCCGGAGATCCAAGCTTCCCGGCGGTCCGTCGCACGAGCACACGCCAGCGTCTGATGAAGAGATTTGCGGTCCGTCAGTCCCGGGGGACGCTGATGGGTGCTCGTAGATGTTGAGGTGGGGTGTTACCGTGGTTTTTGGCTGCGGAGGACGCTCGGTTGTATTATTTGGCATATATCTTGGTATTGTATAGGCCCTAGCGCTTTGGTGAGTAGGTCGGCCGGGTTGTGCGCTGTCGGTATGTGTTCAGCTACGTGGTCTGCGCATGGGATGCGGTGTTACAAGTGGTGGTGGCGTACATCTATGAGCTTTCTTAGGAGCGTTGGGGCAGAGTTTTCTGCTACTTGGATTGTGTAGCATAACACCCCCAGACGACTGGAGGTGTATGCGCAGTTCGACCTGTAGACCCCGTTCGAACGGGAAGACGGGTGAAGCACTAGCTAACGAGGCAGGGAAGCGGGCCCTGGTAGCGGTGTGGTAGAGCGGGAAGGTCGGGGACGAGCGCACGCGCGGGCCGATCTACGCCTCGACGCCCCGGAGCAGCGCTGGGTAACGTACCAGCGCTGACGGGCGGAGGCGGATCTAGGCTCGCTCGCGCACGCGTGTGTCCCGTACCCGCTCCCTTCCTCCTAACGCGCGCGAAGGCGAAGGCGCGTAGTTAGAATAAGCTAGGTGGACTGACCTTGGCGGTCGGTTGTGGACAAGTCCGTGGTTGTCCCCCTCCGCCGCCGTCGGTCCGCTCCATATTTAATATACAAAACAATCTATCATAACACTACAGTACCGAGGTACTGTAGTGGGCTACTGTAGTACAGGTCGGCCTGCACTGTAATACTGTCAGCTATGTCGAGGCTGACAGTACACGTATTACCCGTGGTGCGTGCGCGCTTCGTTCGCGCGCTGTACACGTGTGTACGTGTATGCGCGTGTCCCTTGTCCTCGTGGTGTACACGTGGACACGCGCGGTTGTACTGTAGAGCTCCACGCTCTACAGTAGCTGATCTAGTTCTTGATCTAATCTAATTTAAACCCCCAGGGGGGGTTATACTACACGGCCCCCCCTCAAGACTGAACGTCCGCGTTCAGTACTCTCGGGCTTGTAGAGGCGGCCATGTCGGATCCCCTCCCTGTAATCCTGGACTTGACCCAGGTTCCAACCGTCGTGCCTTGCGCGTCGTCCATCGCCCGGTTTCCAAGCGTCCGCTCCTCCGCGCTCTCCCTCGAAGTTCCCTCTCCTCTTCGGCGCACCGTATTCTTACGGGTGATCGGCGTCCGCTCGTTGCGGTACGCTCGTCGCGTCACCGCGACCACCCCCCTTTTTGTGAGGCGGCTCAAGTCCGTGGTGACCATGTCGTCTCCCTTGGAGGGTCGACCCTCCCCGCCTGCCGTTGCTTCCTCCTTGCCAGCGGAGTCGGTGCCCCCGCATTCCGCACCCTTACCTTCCCTCTCGGGAACTCCTGGACGTTCCATACCCATGGTCGCCGGGTTCGTGCCCACGGCGCGTACTGTGGCGATCGCGCGCCAATGGTCCCCAATCCCTCCCTTCCAGAAGGTCCGGGGCTCGCGCGAGTCAACGTCCTCCGTTGAGCTCGGGACGCGCGAGCCCCTCCCTTCCGACACGTTGGCGGGGCAGCAAGCCGTCCCGCGGCCACGCCAAGCTTTTGGAGGAACCTCAGCGCGATCTCTTCGAACCGTGGGGCAGGGCGGAGACGCGGTCAACGCTCTGTCCGAGTGGTTTGGGGTCCCACTCGAGCGGTCGTCCCCGCTCCCCTTGACCGGTTACGGTTCGCTTGGTGTCAGTATGCCCGCTCTGGCATCACTGTAGGCGAACTGTTGACGCGCGAGTCGCTTCGACCGGACTTGTTGCGCGTCCGTAAGGTGTATGAGGCAGGGAGAGAGGAGGAGGCTTCCCTCGTGTTGGGGCGCCTCCTCTCCGAAGGCGGCGGGGCGGCGTATCAAATTCCCGCAGCGATCGTTGGCGATCGCACGTTCGCCTATAGCTTGGACGAGGTGGAGTATGTGGATCGAATGGCCACCTATCTACTCCACCGCGGGCCGTCGACCCCTCGCGAGTTCGTCCTATCCAAGATCCCGGGGCTATACGTGAGCCCTCGGCCATTTGCCTATTCGAAGGCACGCGTCGCCTTACAGAAATCGGCCTGTTCTCTGATGCGTCTTCACCACGTCGCCATTGCTCCCCATGACTGGGCGGCGTATTTCCACTCCGTAGAGGCAGACGGACATGTATTTCGGTCAGCCTCTTTCGAGGGAGTCCTGTCCCCGAGCGATTTTCCGCGGCTCCCCGAAGTGGTGAGGGAGGCCCTCCCTTCGTTGGGAGTCCATCCCCTACTCCCGTATGTCCTGAAGCACTTCGGGGTGGCTTGCGCGGACCGGAGGCATCCTGCGCGTGACGATCTGATACATAACGTTGAGAGGGAGTGGGCCTGGGCCCTTGGAAATGCTTTCATGAACGAAGTATCCATACACGGGCCGGTGTTCGTACAGCCGATCGGAGTGTTGGCCAATTTGGGAAGGGTCGCGTGGGATCTTCCGAGCGTACCCCTCCATCCCCTCGAAAGAAGTACCCGACATGTGCCCTGGACGTACGCATTCGCCCTCAAACTAATGCATCGAGCGGGCGACGCAGGAGAACGTCATCTCCACCACTGGACTGACTTTACCACCGGAATACAGTCTTCGTTCCTCTCATATGACCATCGATCAGACGCCTTTGTGGCGCGGCCGGGGCCCCTGGTGTCCTCCTCGAGGCCCTCTGGGGGCGGGGGCGGAGTCGGCTCCGCCTCACGATTGGCAAGGAAAAAGCGTTACCGAGATTTGGACGGTGAGTCCCCGGCGTATCCGTTCGCGGGGACGAACCCGCGACCCGAGTTATCGGGAGCCGTGTGCAATCCTCGCCCGGCGGTGAGCTCGCAGGTTCCTCCAGTACCTCCTCTCAATTCCGTACCGAGTCGTGTCGTTACGAACTGGGCCACGGTACGTCGCTCGACGCTCAGTCGGGACGACCTTCGCGACATACCGGTATTAATTCGCGCCCTCGAGGACACGAGCGACCGGTCGTGGCAAGTAGACAGACTGCTTAGCACTCTCGCCAGTTGGTATTTAGGGCGAGGTGAGGAGGTTCGCGGCATCGCCTCCCAGCGTGATTCGCACATGTCCGAACTGTGCCACGCACGCAGCGAATTGGAGAGGGTGCGCGAGGTCATGGCCGCGCAGACCGGGGTCCTCGAGCGAACGACCGCCGATCGGGACCGGTGCCGGGCCGAGAGGGATGCGCTACGTGGTCTCCGCAAGGCGCCTCCGGTCACGACGCGTCCGGCTTTGCGGGACCCATACGAAAATCGGGGACGTGAGGCTCCCGTGACCGATCATGCCACAGCCCTCGAGGGCGGTGAGCTGAGCTGGAGCCGCGACAACGAGTTAGCAATGCCTCCTGTCGAGGGGTTGGGCTCAGGGCTACCCCACCATCCCAGTTATTGCCCTCCGGGTCTTTACGGACCGGACCCTACAGCGGCGCCCAACGGCTCGAGCCGTTAAGTTCGCGGGAGTCAAGTCACTTCGACCTTTCATCCCCATAAGCCATTCTCCTTTCCATTTTGTTCCCCTTGATTTCCTTTCTTCTTTCCTTGCGCCGACCCGCCTAGATTCTTCTGCGGGTCTTCCCTCGAGGTCGGTCAGGAAGGGGGACGCCAGTTCGTGCGGGAGGGTCCGGCATTCGCACCTCCCTTGGCTCACCGCTGTCATCGAATCGGGAGCGCCGCCACCGCCTCAGGTGTATCTCGGGGAGGGTTCGGGTCCCTCCCTGCATGTCGGGGGAGGCCAAACGTCGGTGTTCCCTATTACCCCTGGCCTCCTCTTCTCGAATCCCGCGTACTGTTTACTGCCAATCGGGCGCTATTCCTCGCGGCGACCGTCCCGCAGGGGTCTCGACGTCCCTTCTCATTCCGGATGTCCTATCGTGAGGGCGTCGGTCTGCTTCCAACCGGCTGATGGGGTCGCAGGGGGTGAGCACGGGCCGTACCCCCTTGGTCGGTGTCCGTGCGGCGTGTACCAGTCGGCTGGTACAAGCTGTACCTTCGATACGCGTCCGGAGGCCGGGCGTCTCGTGTGTAGTATAACCCCCCCTGGGGCCTTTTTAGTTAGATTAGATCAACAACAGGATCCCCTACTGTAGAGCTCGACGCTCTACAGTACAACCGCGCGTGTCCACGTGTACACCACGGGGACAAGGGACACGCGCATACACGTACACACGTGTACAGCGCGCGAACGAAGCGCGCACGCACCACGAGTAATACGTGTACTGTCAGCCTCGACATAGCTGACAGTATTACAGTGCAGGCCGACCTGCACTACAGTAACCCACTACAGTACCTCGGTACTGTAGTGTTATGATAGATTGTTTTGTATATTAAATATGGAGCGGACCGACGGCGGCGGAGAGGGACAAGCACGGACTTGTCCTCAATCGACCGCCAAGGTCAGTCCACCCAGTTTATTCTAAACGTCGCCTTCGCTCTTCGCGCGCGTTTAGTCGGAGCCGAGCCGGAGTGGACGCGCAGCACGCGAGCGAGCACGGAACCGCCTCCGCCCGTCAGCACTGGTACGTCACCCAGTGCTGCTCCGGGGCGTCGAGGCGTCGATCTGCTCGTGCGTGCACGCGTCCCTGCTCGCTCCCGCTCTACCACCGCTACCCGGGCCCGAGCCCGGTTCCGTAGCTGGTTGGCCCGCTTCATCCCTTCTCCGATCCGGGGTCTACAGGTCGAACTGCGCATACACCTCCAGTCGTCTGGGGGTGTTTATGCTACATCGTGCACGTTGTGCGCGGAGCATGCGTCTGGGCGTCATGCACGTGCACTGTTGTCCGTGTAATTTCGCTTCCCTCTAATTTTCTTCCTCTTTTTGGGGTAGGGCGGTGGCTGTTTGTTGGAGCTCCGACCCGCGGATATGGGCAGATGGCGGACCTTCTCGTCTTCCCCTCGTAATTTTCCAGCTCCTCATCGCATCGTCCTCCACCGTTCCCACCCCCGAGTGCGGATATCGGCATCCGCTTCGCGCTACATGCGACGAACGCTACCGCGGGGGAGTTGCTACGCGACGTGGGAACGGTCCGGGGGGGAAGTTTTGTCGACCCAGTTTGTAGGGCGGACCGGTGGCGTGGTTGCGCGACGACGATGCGCACCAACTGCGTTAGACCTTGCCGTAGAGAGTGCGGTGCGTGTGCGCGTCGTCGGTGTGCCTCTGTACACTCGAATCGGCCTGGCTGTACTACTGCGGCGCGAGTGAGGGCTCGCTCTCGAACTTGCTGCAACCACGCGGCTCCTCCTTTCTGTCCACGGCCACCTCTTGAGCCCCCTGCGGCGTGGGGCAGTGCGGTGTGACGCTCCGAAGCGATGCCCGGTGTGTCGGGGAGGACGTCCGTCCCTATTCTTAAGACGTTTCCGCTTCAAACCATCATTTGGGATCTCAAAGATTCTGACAGAGATCGCTCTGTCCGCAATCTGCGTCCCCTCCAGTGATGGAGGAATTACGGAAGTGGCATCCACCCCCTTGTCTTTTAGCATAGCAGAACTCAAAACATCCTTCCTCGCATTCCTGTTCTTGTCTTGTCGTATCTGCCCCTTATACCAAGTCGTCGACGGTGACGCGTGGTTGAGCCGCACGACGACACGGAGCGCGCTCCGCAGTCCCTCGACGCGCACCTCCTGGCCCACGACGTCCGTGGCAGACGCCCACACCGTGGCCATCCCTCTCGAATCGCCGCAAACGACCACACACCCCTCTTACGAACTGCACAATTCCTAGGGCGGGGGCGTCCCTGTGCACGGGTGCAACCTTCCCGCGCGCGAGCACACGACTGCTCTGGAGCTCGATCCCGCGCACTTTATCCTCCAAGTCGCCCTTCGCGACGCACTCGGCACCCGGCGCGACGGCCAGCGCACGCGTGGCAACGGTAGGTTGTGGAGTCGTATACGTATCTGCGGGGCACACGATCCGCGTGCGGCCGTCGGTTGCATGTTGGACGTACCGCACGCTAGTACACGTGCCGCACGTGCCCACGATTTCCGATGAAATTTTTGCTCCATTTTTTCTTTGGACATGACAGCGGCATGCCGCACAAGCGTACGCACCCGTGCGTACGTGCACTCTCCCATACTGTCCCTTTCTCGCCAATGTCTGCGTATGGTGGCGGTTCGTCGCTGGGCCAGCGGCGCGTTGGATTTGGCGTACACTGTACCTCGTGAGATATTTTCCCTTATTCTTCGGGTTGTTTCCCAATTAATTTTGGGATACCGCTGCAAAAGCGGCGGCGGAGTCGTCGCCGAGCGCCAGGGCCAACCAGGTGTATTAATGTCGGACTGGGGTGGCGGCCGTTCGTCCGCACCTCCCGCCCTGCATTGGCTTGGCTGTATGAACCAAAGGGAACCCAAGAGCCCTTCGGGGGCACGCTCGCCGCGATGACTTGTTTCGCGTGCCTGCCACCACGTGAGGCTTCCTGCGCTCTCGTTCCTGTCTGCGCTTCGCGCGGGAGCAGGATACCGAAGCATCCTCCGCAAAAGGGTCCGACGCGCCCAGCGGCATCTAACCGCGCTATCCAGAGACCACGCGGGCGAAGTCGCCTTACCGCCCTTAGTCCGTGATTACGAGGAACGTTCTTCTCTGGGCAGTACGTAAAGCCTGTTGTTTCGGTGTCGCGAAGTTGGGCTTCGTCCGGCAGTACTTCTTGACGTCCTTCTCTCCTGACCGTTGGCCTTGTGTTCTGGAGCGCTGTTGGAGACCAAACGTGTTCTCCTCGCTCCTACTCGTCGTTCTAGTGCCTTTTTTCGTAAGACTGTACAGTTTGTCTTCTCCTTCGCGCCAGTTGGCGCAGCTCCCTGAGGCGCCCGTAGAGAGACAAGGGATTCGGATCCCTTGTATTAAGGCCGGAGCGTGAGTGGGCTCGTGGCTCCAGGGTGTTGTTCGCTCTTCGGGGGACTCGGCGTCCTCCATCCATAAGTTCCCTACTGTGGGCGACCTCACGTCCGTTGGACGTCTCAGCTCGAGGTTTCTGAACTGAACCGAACGGTCGGCGGCCTCGAGTGAGAGGGCGCCTAACCCCTTGTATCTTCGATCGGTACGAAGGCCCAACATTTTTTCAGGCAGTTCGTACTGTCCTGTTCTTATGTCTCGCGTCCTTGAGGCGCGGGAAGTCAATACGACTTGACTTTAATACGTCCTCGGCTGTGACCCTCCGATAAGGTCAGCCATTCTCATGCGCCTCCCCTTTTAGTCTGTTCGTGCAGGTTGGGGTTAATCCGCGAAGGAGCGGTTGAGGGCCCCCCCCTTAAGCGTGGACGTCCGCGTTCACGGTTTGGGTGACGTCTCTGCCGGTACGTCTCCGGAGGCGTTGGGCGTAGCGTGACACTAGCTCCTCGGGGACGTGTGTACGCGCTGTCCAAGTGGGTTGGTCGTAGTCCGCCCACTTGATGAGGAACTCCGTAGTTCCGTCCTCCATGGTTCGATGCCGGAGTAGTCGTTCGACGGCATACTGAGTACCCTCGGTGACCTTGTCAGCAAGGTCATCCGGGGTTGTCGTGCTCGTCCGTGGTGCACCCGTCAGCGGTGGCGCATACACGCAGCGATCTGCGGAGACGCGCTCGGTGACACCATCACGATCGATCGTGATGGTACGGCGGTCATTGGCGAGCACGCGGTAGGGTCCGACAGCGGGCGAGGCGAGCTTGTTCGATGTCTTAGCCCCATTGGTGGGGTTGAGATATACATATTCTCCGGGACGGAGCCGGGACTTAATAGTCGTATGCGCTTATCGAAGTCGCGCTTGTAGCGAGCCTGCGTCCGAAGCAGGCTCCCGTAGGCCTTCTGGATAGTCGAGTCCAAGGTCTTGAGGAACTCGGCACGTTGGATCCCCCTATCGGAAGGGGGCGCGTCGCCGTCCGCCCGTCGGAGAGAGAACTTCGGCAGTGGCCTGCTGAGCACGAGCTCAAACGGCGTGGTGCGTGTGGTGCGATGTACGTGGGAGTTGTACGCACACGTAAGCGGCCCCACGTACACATCCCAGTCGTCCTCGTGTTCACCCACGTAGTTCCTCAGCATCGAGGCGATTGTTTGGTTATATCGCTCGACTTGCCCGTTCGTCTGGGGATGGTACGCCGAAGTGTACAAATTCGTTATCCCCAGAACACGGCACGTGCTGTTGAAGAACTTGGCATTAAACAGAGGGCCGTTGTCGGAAAGCAACGTGCGAGGGACGCCATACTTGAACACCCACGAGTCGCAGAACGCAACTGCGACCGTGTGCGCTGTTATCGTGCGGAGTGCAACGACTTGCGTTAGCTTACTGAAGCGGTCCGTAATCACGAGCAGGAACCGTTTTCCTGTCTTCGTCTTGGGGAGCGGCCCCAAGATGTCGATCGCGAGGCTCTCGAGGGGCCTCGTAGCTGGAAACAATCTCAATCGGTTGAGATGTTTCCTCAGCTTCACCCGGTTCATCGCGCAGGTTCGACACCCTCGCACCGTGGCTGCGACGTCTGCAGCCAGGTGGGGCCAGTAGTACTCGCGTCGAAGTGCGTAGTACATACGGTTCTGGCCCGGGCGCCCCGCGATGGCCGGGTTGTGGCACAGGCGAAGGAGCCTGGCGCGGAGCGTCCGAGTTACCACGACCTGAACGATATCAGGGTCGAAGGGGTGTCTCCGCTTGAGCACCCCTTGGTGATCCTCGAAGAACGCGGAGTCCCGGGACTCTGACTGTCGTGCCAAAACGGTTTGGCAGAAGTCATCCACGCGTTGCTCCTCGGCTATCTCCTCTATCGTAAGAGGGGCCGGAAGGTCGTCCTGCGGTGGGGCGACCGGGGAGTCGAGCGCGCCAGCCTCGAGGTCTTCGGCGCGCTGGATGTCGGCGGCGTCGAACTCGTCGTTCTCCTCCCAAAACGAATTGGGTCCTTGGAGAGCGGGGGCTTCGTCGTCACCTCGCGGTTCGTCGCGAGTCCGTACGCGCGGCCTTGTTCGGGCTTCGGCTTGGTTCCGTGTCGTTACGAAGACATGGACGGCCTGATGATCACAGCTCGCGGTACAAGCGTGGTCCGCGAGCTCATTCGATACGTCTCGAACGGTCGTACCCCCATCGAAGGTGGGGATGTCGTCATCCACCTCGACGGTGAGGCGAGGGTCATCGGCGACCTTCGGCGACACGATGCGTGACAGGGCATCGGGCACCTGATGCACGCGCCCGGGGCGGTACTGAATGGTGAAATCGTATTCAGCCAGACGTAGCCGCCACCGGGTGAGTCTTCCGGAACTCTCGGTGAAGGACATGAGCCACCTCAGGGCGTCGTGATCCGTTCGGACCGTGAACTTCGTTCCATCTACGTATGGCCGTAGTGTGCAGACGGCCCACACTACGGCGAGGCACTCGCGCTCCGTAGCGCTGTAGTTGCGCTCACTATCAGACAGTGACTACGACCAATATCCCACGGGTCGCCAGTCGTTCGGCCCTTCGTGCTCCTGTAGTAAGGTGCAGCCGAGCTGATAGGCACTCGCGTCGGTGTCTATCATGTATGGTCGACCATGCCGGGGCAGCGCGAGGATCGGCGGAGCGATCATGCCCTTCTTCAGGCTCTCGAACGCCTGAATTTGCGCCTCGGTGGGGTTGTAGAAGTCAGGATCCGAATCCTTGCGCGTCATGTCGGTCAGAGAACGCGCTATCTTCGCGAACCCGTTAACGAATCGGCGGTATACGTTACACGCCCCGAGGAACGAGCGCACCTGCGTCAGCGTCCTCGGGAACGTGAACGTCTTGAAGGCGTCGGTTGCCGTATCAGCCACGCTCAACTTACCTGGGGATATAACGTGCCCCAGTTAGTGCACCCTTCGGACGGAAGAAGCTGCACTTCTTGAGCTTGAGGGAGATGCCGGCACTCCGCAACAAGCTCAAGACGGTATCGAGATGCCTTGCGTGTTCCGCGTCCGTACGCGAGAACACGATAACGTCATCGAGATAGGCGAGGCATATTTGCCTGCGGACTCTGGAGAGCATGATATCGAGTGCACGTTGGAAGGTGGCCGGTGCCCCTTTTAATCCAAACGGCATGCGCAAATGGCGATACGTACCCATATATGTCGTGAAGGTAGTCTTATCCCTGTCCTCCGGAGCGACCGGGATCTGCCAATAACCGGAATTGCAGTCCAACGTCGTAAAGACGGCTGCATCTCCTAACGAGTCGATGCAGTCGTCCATACGCGGCAGCTGATACGAATCCGCTGCAGTCTTCGCGTTGAGGCGCCGATAGTCCACGCAGAACCGAAGAGAGCCGTCTTTATTCGGTACGAGCACCACGGGGGACGCCCACTCGGTGCTCGCGGGCTCGATAACCCCTGCGTTCAACATCTTGTTGACCTCCTTCGCGACCATTTGGGGCATGGCCGGGCCCTTCCGATAGGGCATAGAACGAATCGGTTTCGTTCCCGGTTCGAGGGGAATGCGGTGCTCCGTGGCTTGGATCGTTCCGAGCGCACCGCTCCACAGACTCGAATGCTTACGGAGCATCTCGAGCACGTGGCCACGGAGCTTGTCATCGTCGATGTATGACAAGTCAATCTCTTTTTCCCAATCCATCGGTAGATTTTCGGGATCCTTCTGCTGAGGGTACAGTACCCTCCGCCTTCGGTTGGGATATAGGTGACCGTTCGTCCGGGTCAACCCCTTCATTCCCATTGCCTTCTCGTCGGAGCTGGATCGGCCAGCTCCTTTCCTCTCCGACTTGATCGGTCAAGTCGGTCAGGTGCAACGCGTGCGTGATCCCCTCAGCGACTCGACGTTCGGGCGTGAGGATCGCGAGGGGGTTGCGCTTCGCGTATCCCACGACGGTGTGCTTCCGAAGCCGCCTCTACCGTCGCGAGAAGTTCGCGACGAGGACTTCGAATGTCTGGTTCGGCAGGACTTCCGCGACGCCATTCGTCAGTCTCACTCCATGTCGGTGTTGGAGTGAGGGCTTGGGCTCCAGGAACACGAGACCTCTCCCTGCGGTTGTCACAAGCGCACGGGCTTGCGACATCTGGGATGGTAACCCAGCGGGCGATTCGGATCGCCTGCGGGGCCTCCTCGCGTACCTCCCGACGACTCGTTTGGCGACCGTGTCGCCTCGTAGGGGAATACGGTTCCCCCTTCCCATCGACGATGGCAACCGAGCCACCGTGACGAAGCTCGAGCTTCTGTCCGTCGATGTCGATGCTGCGTACGTGAGCATCGATGAACGCGGTCCCAAGTAGAACGGGAACAGCGAGTTGTTCGGCCCCTACGAAAGGTATGCGGAACGTCGTGTTCCGCAACCGGACAGCGAGGCGGACGACCGCCGTAAGTCGAAGCGGGTTACTGTTCGCGCCAGCCAGGCGGGGTAATGGCGCGTCCCGTATTACGTAACGGGTCCAGTCGGGAGGAAGGTCGGCCTTCCTCACCAAGTTGTACCCCGAACACGTATCGACGGCGATCGTGTGGGGCCTAAACGCGTTGCCTTCGGTGGCCACGGAGCCCAAGACGTTATATATTTTCGACGTCATGAGGCATACGAGGCCATCGACCACCTTGGGCGCGACCTTATCGGTGAGGTCGTTCCGCCGGGGCCTTCGACTTCGGCGTTGGTCCCTCTTGCGTTTCCTTCGGCTCGAGTTGGGGGACGTTCGCGTCTCAGTGACGCTCGTCCCGGTGCTGGAGTCCGTACGAGGCGGACATTTCGTCGGCGACCTTGGGATCAAGGGGGTCAGGAGGTCGACCGACTCGTGTCGGTCGTCGTTAACCGCGTCTGGCTTGTTGCGCGTCACCGGGACGTCGGGTGTCTCGGTGATGCCTTCTTCCAACATCGGGTCTACGTGGGCTTCGGTGTTGGGTTTTTCCTGCAATGTCGACACTGCTGGAGTCCCCGTGCTCGACTCCGATAGCGGGGAGGTATTATCGGACAATACGCCCCGTGTTCTTGGCGAGCACGCGGGGACCGGTCTAGTTCATAGGGAAAAGACGGCTCACGCGACCGCGTGTACGTAACCGTCTTTACCCTTTTTTCGAACTACCGGTGCTATCGAAGCTACCCCCTGGCTATCAGTGGCCAGGTCCCCTTCGGGTCCTTGGCAGCGTGGGTCGGGACGATCCCCCCACTGCGGCCGCGCGTCATCGGCGAAGTACCCGGGTACTTCCTGACCTTGAGCTGCGACATCCGGACGTCGCAGGATCTGAGGGACGTGTCGAACCGGTTCGCCTTCTTGTCCCTCTGCGGGTAGGAGATACGGATCCTCTACCCAATCTTGTAGGTACATGATCGCGTTCTGTACCTGTTGGGGTAACCGAGAACGGTGTCGGTCCCCTCTCCCTCCTTGGCGGGGTACCTTGTGTCGGCCTGGCTGTAGTCAGGCCGATCCCGACGATGGAGTTCGGTACGACGATACCCGCCTCCACGGGAGGCGAAGCGAGTGCCCCCACCCGACCGATTCGGGAAACCTTGACGCGGGGGACGACCCTCGCCGACCGCTTGCCGGAGGAGATTGCGCGCCCCGGGGCGCGTCTCCATCTGGTAGCGGTAGTTCCTGTACGCCGTGAACATTCGTTGTTCCGGCGACAGGAACGGGCAGGCGTACATGGCGTGTCCGTACGTACGACATAGCCAGCACATGTACGTGCTGCCGTCCGTTGAGGAAGGTCGCCGCGTGACGCGCCTCCTCATCGGTGAGGAGGGGCACGCGAGGGGCTTCACCTCCGGTATCTCGGTTTGAGATGTCGAGCTCAGCGACCGGGGGGTTCGTACCCCTGGGCGCTCTTGGAGTGGCCGCGAATGCGGTCGCGTAGCTCGACGTCGTTCCGGTCGACATTGGTGAAGGGGGTCGACCCCCTACTGGCCCTGCTCCTTGCGTAATGAGGACAGGGTCGGCCTGACACTCATCCTCCCCGACATGGAGGGTAGAGACGGGCGAACCTGTTGCGGCGGACTTCGTAGTCCTGCCAGCCCTCCCTGCCGGTTTCGAATCCGGCAGAGGTAAACTGCGTCGAGGGCGGTAAGTGGTTCCTTCCTCCGTTGCGATACGGCGGATGGTCGGAAGATCGGTCTTCTCGCGGCTCGGCAGCCGCTGCACTGTCACGGAAACTGCGGCACGGGTCGCAGGAGCGAGTCCGCGCACGAAGTAGTGCGCGAGGGACTGTTCGGAGAACACTGCCGTGCACCGGAACGCGGCAGTTTCGAGCCGGTCCGCGAACGTGCTCTCCGTTTCATGAGATTGCTGTCGCGCCGTCGCGACAGCGTCGTACGCTTCACCTAACACGTCGTCGGTTAGGTGGCGTTTCAGGAACTGGTTCACGAGTCCCAGCCAACTGACGTCGTCGTGTAGTTGGCCGGCGCGGAGGCCACGCATCGTATAACTCGTATACAGGCGCTCCGCGTCGCGCTCTAAGAAGTGCGCGAGGACTCTCACCGCAACACCTTCGGTCAGGTGTTGCGAGTTGAAGGTTATCCGAATATCCTTCAAGAACGGCAGCAGCTCGATCGGGTCCGTACCGTCGAAGCTACGCATCGTGGGACGGATCCGACGACAGCGTTGGACGTACTTCGCGATCCGTCCGGTGTCACCCGAGGTGACGAGCCTCGAGGTGTTGTCCAAGCGGTACATACGATAGTCAGCGACGGCGCTGAACTCTTGGATCATCGTATGCACCGGCTCGAGCCCGGGCTCGGCGGGACCTAGTGTGCCAAAGGCAGTGACGGGTAGCGTACGGACGTCTACCGGACCGGGATGCGCGGTGTAACCCGCTGGCGGGTAGCCGCCCCAGCGGGGTTCGACGGAGAACATGGGTTCTCCGGATCCGTGAGCGGCTCCTCCAGGGTCCTGTACGTCGGCGTACGATACGCTTTCAATCTGCCGACTACTTCCGGGGATAGGCGGCAATGCTTGGGTCTCGGACGCGAGATTCGCGCCCATCGGAGGACAGTTTCCTTCTGCAGTCCGACTAGTGTCGGCGCCAGTCGGACGCCAACCTTCCGGAGCGACGGCGCTCGGGGGTTGGGCACCACCGGGCCCTCTCGTGGGGGCACCGGGCATCCTTGGTCCGTTCCATGTCACGAGCATGCTGTCGCGTAGCGTTGAGCTCGGCGGAGAGGTGCGCGAACGCACCCAACTGTTCTGCTGACGGGGGCGGTCGATCGTCGGAACGTGTCGTCGAGGTCGGCCTCGTGGGGCGACCTTGCCCGTGCAGTACGGGCTGTGCGAGGCGTGAGTTTTCGACGAGCACCAGTTGCGAGTGTAACTCGTCGACTAGTGCTCGGAGATTCTCCAAGGACTGGCTCACTCGATCGAACCTCCCTTCACGTAGAGAGCGGAGCTCGTCCATATATCGCGAGTAGACGGCGTCCGTCACGTCTATACGGAGTGAAGTACGGACTTCCTCGATGTAGTCAGCTATGCGATCGAACA